>NW_006799954.1:1304996-1453647 GCF_000485575.1 Poecilia formosa | reverse complement strand
CTGCAAAAGTATTCTCTGAGTGTTGAACTTTTTCACCTTTTTTTTGCCATATATTTTTTAAATAAAAATCTAAAAAAGTGTGAAGTTTATTTGTATTCAGATTTATTTATTTTTTTGCTGTCAAAAGATTTTCTCAACTTAGGTGCACAGCTCTGTACAATCTCCATATATGCTGTGGGTCTCTTGACTTCTTTTCTTGGTGATGCTCTCCTTGAGAGTTATTTGGGAGCTGTACTTGTTGCAGCATACTCTTCCCATATTCAAATGATGGAATAAGATTTCCAAAGTTTGTAAAATGTTTTGTAACCTTATCTTGCCCTGGTCTCTGGTGTGTGCTTTGGTTTTCACAATGTGGTTTATTTTCCTAATTAGAAGAACCATCTGAGATCTGCACAGAGAAAATGAATTGCAATTGTTTGTACTGGACTTAGTTTATTGGTTCCAGCATAAAGATGGCTGAATGCAAAACACCGCAATATGTGGTTGTAGCTTGACAAAATATTAAAACATTTAAGGACTATGAATACATTTATAGGGCAATGAATTTGTGACATAAGAAAGCTTTTCTTGGATGGTTGGGTCAGCTGCTTTAATCATTAGTACCATAAACAGCTAACTCTTATTAGCCTAGTCATTTCTTTCCATCTTTGACTGAATTGGTTCCATCTGAGCAGATGCTACCCAAGAAAGTCCATTTGTTGATTTTTTTCCAGGAAGTTTCAGCTTGAAGTGTTTGTGAGCCAGCTTCACCAAAGAGTGCTCCAAAACCATTCAGAGAGCATACCAAAATAGAGCACTGTGACAATTTGAAAGAACTTGTTTTCATCCCCAGCATTCTGCGGCTTGCAGTGTTTACAGCATTGTTAATCCGTTGCCAGATTTATGACAGAGATCGCAGCAATTCTAGCATAGCTGGTCTCCATGTCGTGTGAGTGGCAGCTTTTGATTTTGGGCCTTTCCTAGGGAGCCAGTAAAACATCGGGGGTCATCTCAAGCTAGTCCACTTTCCACAGCCTTAATAAAGACCCAAGCAATCATGGGCCTTTTGACTTAGAGACAGCTAATAGGTGCGAGAAATTCAAGTGAAGCCTTATTGAAGAATGAAAACACTATGCATCACTCAACTCATGCACAAAGTGGCAAATTTCCAAGCTTAGGAACTTGGCCATTAGTCTCTTGAGCAAGGATGATTTTCTTTTTAGAGTGGAAATCGTACCCTGCATGTTTCAGCTTTATATGACCAGGAGGAGAGAGGAAATTCATCACCAAGTGTGGCTAAATGTGGACTAGCTACAAGATGAAAAGAAATAATAACACAGCAGGGAAGTCATTATCTATAATAGAACTGTGTGACTCAATGTGGAATTACTAAAACTGAACTGAAATGAGGGGGTAATTGAGAAAACGTGCAGTGGATTATTTACATACATTTTCCATTATTTTTGTTTCCCCACACATACCTGGACTACAGCTCGTTTCTTTATGATTTTGGCTGCATGTTCTAAAACCCAGCTGTTACTTCCAAGATAAATTTCATTCCATCATTGTTTTACGATTAGTTTAGGATTTTTTTTCCAAGGCTCCATACTGAGCCGACTGCCATAAATCCATGAAATGGCAACAAATGTGTTATATTTATTGTTGCTTAGAAGATAGAAAGGAGCAAATAACCATCAACAATAAGAAAGATCAAAACGGTGTTGTTTTACAGTCAAGTTAATAATTGCATATTTGGACTCCAACGGATTGAATAACTGGTGTTGAAAAAATAAATGTACACATTCATAAAGACTTTTCAAAATATCACATTTATATCAGGTCACTTAAACTCTCACACTGCATACAGCAACTCTATATACGCCCTCTGGTATCTCCAAAGCATTTGCAATATTTCTCATCAGTTGCAAAATCTGTCATATTACTCTGTCAACTCAAGAATCTGTTTCGGCGCATAGATTTTGAATTATTCATTGCTCTGAATAAAGAATAGCCCTATTACCACCTGCTTCTGTTTGTGAGACTGAGCGTAGACTCAAGCATGTGTGTGTGTTTGACTGTCCATTGTTACAACTCTTTGATATAAGAGCTGTTACAGCGCATTCAGGTCTGTAACAAAATCCTTAGTGGTGAACGTCAGGTTATGGATCACATATTAGGTGTCGGATTATTTATGTCTACGGCTCTTCATTCATCCATATGACATGAGTAATTTAAATATTCAAAAATGGTTTTGAAGGATTTGTGGTAGTTTCATTGTGTGGTTCTAATGTAAAAATGCAACTACTGTCAAATAGATGAACTCTTAATTGTTTTTTAAGTCAACTTTTTCTCAGCACTGAGATAAGACTTTGTCATGCTGGAAGTCCTGGCGACTGAAAAGTGATTCACATATGATCATGTTTGTTATTATTAATTATTAATTATTATTATTATTATTATTATTATTATTATTATTATCACTGTAGTCTTTTTCGTAGTTTTTTTCCTGATTTGTGGTTACAAAGATGCAACACTTGGTTCAAGAAATATTATTTTTCTTCTTTACCACAGGAATGCTGCTTTTTTTTCCTCTCATATTCTTAGAAACTGGTACTCAATGATTGTTTGAGGGACACAGTGGAATGATTTATTACAGTTTTACTAAAACGTTAATGTGTACACGTTTGTTGTTGGAAAGAAAATGTTATTTTGATTGGGGAAGTAAGAGTTTTCTCACCAATACTGACCTCACAATCCAGTATGTCAGCCTTGCAAATAAACATTTGTGTAAGCCATCAGAGCTGGCTCAATATTTTATAGGACCCTAAGCAGAATTTTATTTAGAGGTCTCACCCTAATTAAAGCCAATCATCCACAAGTCAACACAGCACTGGAAGTCAAACACATGGCAGCTGCATTGAGGACTAAAGCCTCTATGGATGATGCACTTTACCCCTGCGCCATTGCTGCGCACGTATTACTGAAATTTGTTTAACTGCATTGTAAAACTTAGCACTTTTATTACAGAAAAAATACGTCTTTTACACATAAAAAAATTATGAAACAATGAAAAATATCCCCTTTAAGTCAACAGCAGTAGTCCATTTACTTTCAAGTTGAAGTATTGGATGTTTCGTACAGCTAGTTGATGCTACTGTAATTTGAAATACATTTAGAATCTTATTTCCAGAATACGTTTATTCAAAATGAACTTGAAAAAGTTTATTTTCGCAGCAAAAAGCAAGCAGATGCATTATTGCCAGCTTGCATTTCTGATAGTAGTTAAATTGTTCATTGAGAATATAAACAGGTAAATCCCACACGTTTTCAAACTTGATCATTAAAAACACTTCAGAGACGCATGGGAAACTGTCCACCAGCACTTGTTCTTGATTGAAGCAATGATGGGAGTAACTGAAGAACTGATATTCTTTTAACTATTAGCTCTATATCATATAGAAATTGTTGGCAGTTACCTGACAAATATAATCTTATAAGTTCTCCTATGCTTTGCAAATGCCACCTAAAGTACCATCAATGGTACTTGTACCACAGTGTGAGAGTTTGGGTAGTAAGGTTAATTCTGTGCAGAAATGTAATTTCCTTTTTATCAGAAAAGCTGAGTGGCCTTCAGGATGAAGTAGGAATGGATAATATTTCACACTCTGTTAGATTGTTCTTAGTACCAAGTAACCAAAGAAAGTTAGCAATATTCATCCACAGTGAGCCAGACAATCATGGTTCACTGATTGGTGAATGTTACTAACTTTTCAGTTATTTTTTTCCTACCTTTTTAGCAATACCATACATTTCATTTCTTTAATGGAAGTCGCAAATGTCAACTCATCTTGTTTTTCTTACTATGGCAATTTTTCTCAGTGGGTTTTCTCATTTTATTGAACATGCTCTCAGTGAACTGCGCCTGAAAGTTTTACATAAACAATTTCGGCTTAAATTCACTGATGAATGAGACATTTACAATGCTTAGAAATGCAATGTGAAATGTACATAAAGTTGTGTGACAGGAATGCATTATGTTATTTTTCAACATCCATTAAATCTGGGATGCAAGTTTGAAGTGAAAACTCTATTTCTTTATACTTCCTTATTCAGTGTCACTTGAAGGATAAATGACAAAACTCTCGTTCCTTAGCTTCAGATGGCAGAAGACCTTTTCATTTGTGACACTATAAAGTCAATATTTCTGAATAAAAGGTTTCAACACCTTTTCAGTGAAGTAATATTTAGTCTGTATTTTCCTAAAAAATATATATATATTTTCCGGATATTTGTGTGCATCTATTCTCAATATATTGGAGACTTATCTATTCCCAGTTGTTTGATATTTAAACTCAAGTTAGATATCTTCCACATTAATATTACCTTTGACATTCTTTTCACAGTAGCAGGCAAGCATGTAGACTCTTAGTGTCATTTAATATTACTCATGTGCCTGTAGAAAAAATTATTTGTCTTGCAGTATTATGTACAAACAATAACTTCACAGGAGGAACTCTGAGATCTCGTAATATTTAGGGCAACATCATTATGTAAAGAAACAATAACATACCTTGGAATATGACTAGAAGAGAATGATCTCTTTCACACGCATTGTGGGCATATCTAGACCCGTTTGTGAAGCTGCTGGTATCCACAAGCATTTCATATGCGTCTACCTTAACAGTCCCATAAATCGTTATGGATTAATGCTCCCAGTTATGGGTTTACTTGATTCATGACACATGAATGTCACTATCAGTGTAAACAGGCGCAAGTCTTGTGATTCAATACAGTTATTATAGTCATGATTTACCACCCTATTAACAAATTAAAGTGTTTGCACTTGCCTTCTTCCCCTCAAGGAGTGTTTTTCTCAAAATGTTCTTGTTTGATTATTTAAATAAGCTTTTATTCAATTAAAAGCTGTCCCTGAAATTGCAGAGTGTCGTAGTCTAGATAACGTTGAGTAACGAGGGATATTCTGGCTCTTTGTCTTGTTTTCCAGTCATAAATACTTTAAGTTAGTGCAAAGGAAAATGTTAACTGTACAAGATGATCGATCCCTGTCTGTAAGATACATAGCCTATAGTCTCTTCAAGTTACAGTGGTCATGAAATCGATGTCTCAAAATTACTTCCAATGAGTGGAATATGGGTTCTTGACCAGTCGATGGTGTAATGAATTATTAATCACTTTTGTACCTGATAAGTGTACTTTTTTCACTAATAATTTGATTGTTTTTCTTTTTATTCCCAAGAAAATGGCAAATAAAACCAGCTATGTTCAAATGTCTAAGATTAACTGCAGATGAGCTAGGTGATGAAGTTTTAAAACAAGGATTTTTTTTTTCTTGTCATTTATCAATAAAACACATTTTTCCCAGGCTAACTGCCTCAAATTCTGAGTGAGTATGAAAGTTTCAACTTCCCCAGAGCATTAAAATTTAAACACTTTATTATTTAATAAGTGAAATGTAGTTCAAATGTTTTCAAAGACTCTGCTATAACTTATTTGCAATGACAGGCTTATACAGCTCCACTTTAGAACAACCTTGCGTGATTAATGTGGTGAACAATATAGTGCACTACACCGTGCACTTTGATACCCGCTGCAGTAAGAAAAGAGTCTTGAAACGTCTTTGCTCTAAGACATTGGGCTAAGGTCTGTCTCATATGGTGTTTTTAGTCTAAATGCGACTGTGCTTCTGACCCTGCAGCATCTTCACAGTAATCTGGGAAATCTAAAAGTCAGTTAGCCAGCAGTGTAAAAATGTTTTATGGGGGCGATATGATCTCATCTTTTTCACAGCAGCTACTGTGCTGCCTTTAAGTCTTTCTCCTGCTTATTGTCAGGCAAAAGACGTTAAGCAATAATAGGCATTAAAATTCACTGGAAATGTTTGAGTGCGGCTTTGATAATGCCTTAAGACAGTAGAAATAAAAGATTGCGCCAAAGCACGAGTACAACACAAAGTGAAAAAGAAGCATTTGTCATTGCATTGCTTTAGGAAATATATCGCATAAAAAATATGATATTGGACTGGAAATTCTACTTTTTGCATTTTATTTAATGCTGCATTTACTGTTATGGGGAGGTGTTGTGGTGGGACTGTCTGCAGGTAATTAATTTTCTTCGTATATACCAAAGCCATTCCAGACAGACCTGCAAAACTGAGCATACAACTGGATGAGTTTTGCTTTTTAGGGTTTACACCAGCTTTACAAACAACAGCATTAAACATTGTTTTCAACAGATAAATTGCTTCAGAGAAAATATGTATTTTACTCACAAAAATGGTAAATCAAAACTGTTGCAGAGTTCCTAAAATGGAATGCTAGGGAGATTTTCTAGTTATAAGGTTGGACTGGAACGAACTCTCTGTTTTAGTTCATGATTCAGACACCCTGTCTAATTTAATTTTAATACTAAGGTTAAATTTGACGTTTGGATAAAGCTTATAGTTCAGGGTAACTTGGGTTACACTGAATTATCTCTGCAAGTATGTTGCTTTATGCTTCAGATCATAGACAACCTACTGACCACTCTTGCTAAATTGTCTTAGTTCTCTCCTATTCGGCACTATGTGCAGGTACTTTTGCTTTTAACTTTGCATACTCTTTTTCCTCTTCATAGAATCCACATGCCTGGCAATTTGATTTGCTTAGAAGGCCTGGAAGGGACATGTTTAACCTTGTCTCTCTCCTAGAAAAAGCAATTCAGGTAACTATCACTGTGGCTGTATGTGCTCCGTTTCATCCTACACACTTGCAAATTGTAACAGATCTTATCTGGTTAGCTTTTTCTTTCTCTCCAAGATGAAATCAGTAAATGAGTGGAGCCATTTACTCAATGTTTTCTTTAATGTAGAAAGTACTCCTGGATCAGTGCTTCTGTGTTTTTTGGGGGTTTTTGGGGGGGCATCAGGGGGGGAGGGTGGTTGTGTCGGCTCTGTCTTCTTAACCTCCTAGTTGTGGCAGATGGCCACTCACACTGAGTCAGATTCTGTTGGAGGATTTTTTTTTTTTTTCCTGTCAGGCAGTTTTCCTCTGCATACATTACAAACATGCTTAGTAAAATGGATTGCTGCAAAGTTAATGACTCAATAAGAGAAAATGAATTTATTTCGTCTTATTATTTTAATAATAAATGAAACATGACTGTAATGTTTAGTAACTAGGATCAACTTGGAATGTATGCATTGATTTTGAAACTGTCTGTATGATTGGATTGAACCGATTATGTATTTTGTAATTGTTGTTGTTATAAAGTGCCTTGCAAAGATTTTTGTTGCGAACTGGAGATATATAAATAAATAATCCAAAACCAGATGAGAATTTCTTATGCATGTTGTTGATATAATCGTGTGGGTGAAATATTCACCCCTGTTTCATCTTCATTTTCTAATGAACAATGTGTTATTAGTTCCTTTATTCATCCATCCTTCAATGAATGAAGAATACATTTACCATGTGCAGAACAAGAACTCCACACCAAGATATTCTTATATTCTTATATCCAAACCATCCAAAAGCTAAAGATCCTCTTTAGCTTTTTACTGCCAAAACAGAAGAGTTTACAATCACAAAAATGCTGATGAGTTTTGAAGTTTGAGTGCAAAATGACCACATTCCAAAAAAAAATCAATAAATGCCACTATAAGATCATTTAAAATAGGCCCCAAACCCTTGATATTTACCAGCACTTTTTTTTTTACTTGAACACTGCAGTCTTGCTTTTTCTTTAATTTGACATGAATGCTTGTGAAAAATAGATTTAGAAGATTATAATTACAACAGTGAATGTTAGTTTTATGCACAAACTGCTTTGGTAATCTTTCTGTTATTTATTGTGAAACAACGTGCAGCATAACATAAAATGAGATTAAACTTGACTTTTAGAGAATATTTTGTAGCACCATTTGCTTATTAAACACTCACAAAAAAAGGTTAAGTTAAGCGGGGTAAAATCTATTTTGTTGTTTACTACTGTCATGCACCACTTTTCCAAACATTTTTTTTTTTTCAAATAAAATATATTAATCTTACTCTAACTCTAAACTCTAAGAAATCTGCTTTTGAAAGGTTTCCTTTAAAGACTGAGATTCTGCTACCCACCAAAGCAGACCTAAAGTCTAAGCCACATAGCTCCTTGATTATTAAATAGTTGGGTTTGCATATTTTCACATTCACTTTCAGTTTTAAATCTATGTGTGAAAAATTTCAGCCGAATTTGGTAAAAGAGACATTAAATGTTTGTAGTGGTTGCAGAACCACTCTATGAAAATAGAACTACTTTATGTGTTAATGTAGCATTTTCTGAATGGAATATTTTCATCTTGGTAAAATAATGTAAAAAAAAAAAATGTTAGGTCACCCTTATGTTTCTATTCTCACAAATACTGTTCTGCTTCACATTCAGCTCTCACTCTTATTTGGTTTTCCACGCCTGGGTTTAGAAATGAATTTTAAATCAAGGTATTTTTTTCCCAGCAAGGTTTATTTTTCCCATCAGAGACAATACGTACTGCATGAATCCTCAGGGCCTTTATCCACTCCTTTGAATGTGCTTCCAAACAGGCCCTCAACTTCCAGCAAACACCATCCCTCCATCTCTCGTGCTATGTAAATATTCCATGAGCGGCAGCCCCCGCAATGTGGACCTACAAGAATCTGTCTAGAAAATCTCATCTTAGACAGCAGGTTGGATGAAAGACTAAAACCAATACAGTACTAATACAATAAGTGGCATATATTTTCTTAAGCCTTAATTTCAACTAATATAGGTGTTGATCTCGCGTAATAAACAAGTAGAGAAAAAGCAATACTTTTTTTTTTTCTCACAAATAAAGGTTTTCGGTTTTTAATACCAGCTTGATTCATTCCATACAAAGAGGAAGAAAATCATAATAAAAGAAAACAAAAATCTCTGGAAATATCCTTTCTATCTACAGTCCTCGTATAGTGAAATGCATCCCTGTTAATTATGGAGATCATAGGTCACCTATGCAATAATCAGTTCTGAATGTGCATAATAACAAACTATCTTTCCGACAAATCACCTGTCACATTTTAATTTCCCGTTCATAATTTATTTTAGCCGGTGAGGAAGTGTGAACTTCTGTGCTAGGAAATGCCTTGAAGAGAGCTGCTTAATCATTAATAATGAACAAAACACAAGCATGGCGTAGGGATGATGCTGGAAACACAAGTGTCTTCTGTAGCCTGTAGTCCAACTTATCAATCATAAGCCATTGATCAGTCTGCGATAGCTTCACTATTAACCCTCTCTTATCTCCTCTTCTTTTCCAAAATAATTCCTAGATCCTAGGTGTTTCTTGAACTAACCTTTACAAGGCTTAGTTGGATCTATACATGATCCTATCATTTGCAAAAATCTTTCATCCCATTCATCTTTTCACCCTCACTACTGTAGGTGGAAATCCAACTCTAGTGAGTCTTTTGCAGCTTAAGCACTCATTCAACCAGTGGCTGCTTTGTGAGACGGACTCTGCATTAATATAGACATTCCCCTGAAGCTCAACCGGATGTATTGCGAAATGCTGTGCAGAGAATATTTGAGCATAACAAGCAAAAAAAAAAAAAAAAAAAAATTTGTTTTCAGTTCATCCTGTTAGCGCCTTGTTCTTTGTACTTTTCTATCTGAAATACAAAGCCAGAACACAGACCATTGGATTTATCTGGCTTTTGTCGCTCCTTGGACAACATTGAGATACTGCTAATTGGAATTTCTACGATCAAATAATTAGCCTCTCTGGCAGACAATGGAAGATGAATTTCTCACATAATCACCAAATTGAATTGATAACAAAGTTTCCAGACAACAGCTGTCAAGAGGGCAAACAGGAAATTATACCACACAAACTTTAGCTATTGAATTAGAAGTGTAAGACAATTTTCTTCTAAAATGTCTACACCTCAGAAGAGAAATATTCTGAATCAAAATGTGATGGAATACAAAAACTTCATTTGAATGAATCCATTGTTCTAAATCTGAAATTCACCAGGCTTATTTATGTTGCAGTGGTAAGTAGGATTAAATTAAAATAGATGTTTACAGCCAATAAGAAGATAAAATCTTTTTGTTGCAAGCTGAGGAGGTAATTCAAATATCTGAATCAAATGTGTTGGGCGAAGAGACACAGCTAAAGCATGCAGGACACCAACCTAGATCTGGAGCAGGCCCACCTGTATGTCAGGTTCCAAAAACAAAAAACTGACTGGGTGGACGTTAATCTTTGAGCAAATTTAGTGTAATCGTCAAAACACTTTTAGAAACAATAGAAGATGGATGAAAAAAAAAATGCTTCACAATTTCACCAAACAAACAGAAAAATACATACAGAGTTAAACAGTAAAATTCAATAAAAATACTAAAAAAGATAATATATTTTTACATACATTTCTACGGTGCTGGTCACGGGATGTGCATATTTGTAAAAGTAAGACATTCTGCATTTTTAAGGCAGCAATCGCAAATAGCTCAGTCGGCTCTCAATTTCAGTTGTGATCTGGGAACATTCAGTAAGCTGTGTTGTGGGGACCCGGGTGCTCTTAAGGGTGTGTGGATCACGTAGAAGGATCAGAGATCACGTAGGACTGGACCATTAAAAACTTTACAAGCAAGTAATAAAATTTCAGAATCCAGCAGGACAACAACCCTAAACATAGCCTACAGCATGGTTTTCTAAAGTCAGTTCTCAAGGGCTGGAATATCTTGCATGTTGTAGTTCTCTTGCTGATGGTAGTTACCTTCTCAGCACATCAATGTTCTGCTAACGAGCCTTCATTTAATGCAGGTGTATTCAACCAGGAAGAGAACTAAAACATGCAGAATACCAGTACTTGAGGAATAACATTGGACACCCCTGACCTACATCAAGAACTAGAGTGGAATTATTTAAAGGTATTATGTAAAATCAACTTTTAAGATTATTCCCTTATCAAAAACATACCTGGAGTGTTGTTTTGATTCTTTCATGGAATGTTAGAAAAATCCTTTAATCTTATTTTACTTAATTGTTTCAAGGATAACCGCTTGAGATGTGCCATCGAATTTTGAGACGGGTCCTTATCTCTTTTAGCATCCATTCTGGTGTTTGGTTTCACCGAGAACTGCCGTTTCCATGCAGTCCCTCTCCAGAGCTGCAGTTTCCAAGCCAAGCTTCCACTTCACAGAGATTGCAAAATAATCATAAACGGTGGGAAAGTGTTTTAATAATTACTCCTAATAGTTTGGAAATGCCTTGATTATGTATGCACACTTTTGATTGGGAACATGCGCTTTCAACAGTCATTCTTTGCGAAGGGAATTTGTCTTTATTTGACTATAAACATGACATTTGAATTCTTTAATAGCTTGGCTGAATAAAAATAAAAAAAGGAAATGCTCCAAACATTATGTTGTTGCTGCTCTAAGTGACATGAAAACATTCTGGAAGTGGCACAGGCACAACTCTTATGTAATGTTCTTTAGTAGATGAGCTTTAACCACTGCTCTAGTACAAGATAAGCGGAATGAAAAAACCATGTTCCTTCATTACACTAATTGTGATTTTAATAGCAGCATGCCCAATTTGAATTATGGTTTTAAAGTTTTATTCTGACAAGCATGTATTTTGAAAAGAAGTCTATAGTAACAAATATAGTTTTCAGGAGCTCTCAAATATTTTTCCTCACACCTCGTTGTTCATTGGTGCTTGTATTCGCTGCTAACAATACAGCACACACATGCCTCATTCTACTCCAATAAAAGCAAACATCCTAATTGTTAAGTGTCATTTTTAACACTAGAGAGCTCAATCATTTCGCTGAAGCCCACCTTGTCTGAGGAGCAATTGCCTGCATCAACCTGTCCAGGGTAATGAGACTGGCTGAAAACTGCCTGCACCACTGCTTTCCTGCAGCCCAGCTGTCCCCTGTGATATCCATCTCCTGAGTTTGGTCTGGCTTGTCAATCTGAGCTTGAGGTAGGCTCTGCCTCTGCTGATCGCATCTGCTCACATAGCTGCTTTCAGCAATAGGAACGGTCACGGTAAACTGTGTTTGTGTCATCACAACCAGACAGTCCATTTAAATTGCGACACACAGCTTTACAGGGAATTTCCTCTAGCGTTTCAGGGATATAAGATGAATGTGCTTATACGGTCTGTTATTCAGGAGGATGGGCTTCATGGATGCATTGTTTGGATAACTATTTGATTTAAAAATCTGATGAAAGTTAGATCTTTTTTTTTACGTGCATCAGCAATAAAATTGTTGGTATTATATTTAATTTTTCTTCAACTTTACTCCTGTTTAATCGTTTCTGCAGCAAGTGACTTTTATTGAATAGGAGTGACAGCTGGTGCAACTCACTCCCTTTCCATTACACATTAGAGCCTGTCACAACCTGTCCATCTCTGCAGTCAAGAAGCTAGAAGAAAGCAGACATTTTTGGTGCCAAAAAAGTGCAATGCATTTTCTATTACGCTAAAAGTGCACTTTAAAATATTGTTTATATTATGTCAATGAAGATGGTCAGTGAAATCTAGGCTCTGTCAATTCCCACGTCTTCTAAGAGAGGAAGCCATTTCAATTTGCCATCAAAGCAAATATCTCCCTCTCTTCCACTTAATTCTGAAAAGATGTTTCCAAAGCGAGCAATGAGAAGCTTATTACTATGACTATATACTTATTAATATTTACAAAAATATGTATTTTTTACTATATGATTCTTTCATCTAATTTTAGAATAGTTTCACTGTTTTGAGTAAGTCCGAACAATCAGCTAATCAGAACAATCAGTAGGATGGATCAGAATTTAAAAAAAATTAATTCGATTATGCACGACATCTATTTCTAATTGTATATCAAGATCAAATTGTTTCAATAGACAGATTATACAGAGGATCAATACTAGAACCATTTTTTTTTCTATTTATGTGACTGGTTTCCAAATGTCCTTGCTCCAGTTATGTTTGCCAATGTTACAACTCTTTTTCATGCCTATTCAAACTTTAATTCACTGGTTATGAGTCAATCAATGTTTAATTATGTAGAACATTTACAACAGTCTCAGCTGACCAAAGAGTTTTCAAAACATCACATCGCAATGAATGTCATTGCTGATTTAAAAAAAATATTATTGAATAATTTAATGGCTGAATTCACTGCAGCAGAATGGATCTAATTAAATTTTAGGTCATTTATCTTGAAAATTCTTTAAAACTACTGATGACAGGAATCAGAAAACAGACTGTTTGGAAAATAGATATTAATTAGAAAAAAATGCATTTCCTGTAAGAAAATAGAGTGAATGTTTTTGGTGAAAATTGCAGAAGAATTTGAAGTCAATTGCAGAAAACTTGCAGGAATGTAAGAAATTGGCAAAATGTACAGAAGAAGAGTGCAAACTTTCAGTTAATGCAAAAATTTCAAAGAAATTGCTCTAGAATGCTGCTTTCAAAGCATTACTGTAAGGTCACAGCAGCTGATCAGGTAAAATGAGCTAAAAAGCTAAAGTTAGCTGAAATATGAACGACAGCATGTAGGCTATCACTAACAAGTTGGCCAACGGTAAAATTCCCCATGTAGTGTGAAAAAAAAATCTATGTACAATCTAAAATTAGCTGATAGGTAAAACTAGCTAATAAACTAATAATAGCATCTAGGCTATCACTAGCATGTTGACCTACAATGACAAACTCCATGCAGAGTGAAAAAAAAATGTAAAGGCTAAAACTAGCTGATAACTAAAACTAGCTAAAAAAAAAATAATAATTGCATCAGCTAGCCCTAGTTTGTTGACCTACAATAACAGTGCATTATTGTTGAAATCTAATCTGTACAGTAGAATTTAATTTCTTGGCGGTGAGACAGAGTCTTAATAATTAATCAAAGAAACCCACCCTTGTCATTGTTGTTCTAAAGCACAAGCATTCAGATGCACAATGTCTACTAGCATATATGCACACTTGAAGTAATAATTCCATAGTGTAGAATGATAATCCAGAAAGGAAATGTATGGATTGACCTAGTATTGAACAAAGGCCATCCAGAGGTTGTTAATTCTTTAACAGTCAGTCATAAAAGAGAATGACTGTAAAGCTCTGAATATTATTTGTCAGGAGAACCTGGGTTATTACACCAATGATGATGAATGGCTTAAAATACTGTCAGATAATGGGAAACATATTAAAGAGCTGAGGAGAAATGTATTCATTATAAAATGCAAAGATTTTATTTTACTCAATCTAGGCTTTATAGAATGGGTTAACTAACCAATAATGCTGGAAATGGCATTCAGAACTTGGAACCTTTTTAAATGCAATTCAGGAATATGTTTTCCCATTTTGAAAAGTAGCACCAAGACACAGGAAAGTGGCAGAGCATGAAAATGCCCATATCACCAAGATGATGCTTATTGAGAGAACAGACAGAATAACTTAGTATATCAATCAAAACATAAAAACACAGCGATCCTGGTCACAGAGACTCTCAGATTACGGAACATCATTCTTTATTTTTATTTAACTGTTATTTTACCAGGCAAGTTGGCTAAGAACAAATTCCTTATTTACAGCAATGACCTGACCGAGCCAGATACTGATAAAGAAAACTTTAAAATATCATGGGTCTGCTTTTTTTTTTATTGACCTTGAAATGTGCTAAGTGTTTCTTGCTGTCTGTTCTGCATTTTATCATGCTGGATAGACAAATAAAAAACAAAACTAAGCATGCTGTAGTACAATACTGAAAGACGGGAAGGTAACTTGAAGATTTGAGAGGCACAAATGTCTGTTTAGTCAAAAAGGCCCATCAAAAATGCCAATTGAGTTACTTATGTCTTACAAAGCCACCAGGGCATTCCAAGGAAGCTTGCAGAGTTAAGGCCACCTGTGGTGTCCTGCACATGTGCATTAATGGGAAGCTACCTCACACACATCCCAGTGAGTAGTGGGGTATATTAATGGGGTAATCTCTTGAGTACATCTCTAAGGGATCTGGCGAGTAACACCACTAAGAAGTCCTATCCTTTCCTCTGGGGGCCTTGCAGGTGTGCTAATAGGATATCAGAGCTTTCCGAAGAATTTATTTTGCATAGAAAGACCAGAAGAGGTGAATTACAGAGGCAACTTACTTTAATGACAAGTCATCATCTTCATTTCTCAGCTCTCCAGTCATCCAGACAACTTGCTTCACATTTACTCCAGCCAGGTCCCCAGCATGAGGATGACCCATCAGTCTGCCATGCGTTACACAAGCCAATCTGTTGGGATGATAAATGATAAGCAGGAGCTCAGTGGTGCTGGATCTGTCAGAAAAAATCTTGGATGGGAGGGATGATGGGGTTGCCACACCAAAGCATGTTGTGGGCTCACAGCGGGTACAGACCACAGGACCCGGTGCCACCAATTAATGTTTGTCTTACTGCACCCTGGATATCAAGAGAGTGCTGCACACCATGCAGGCACAGCACTGCCCCTGCAAATAACAGCCGAGCAAATGTGCTTTACTCCGGGGAACGTGAGAAAAGATGCAAGGTATTATGTGAATATCAAACAACCAACAGCGACAATTAGTCTGGAGTTCCTTTGGGAATAGGGGGAAAGAACTTTGAACACACACAAAGGAGAAAAACAGCTTTACTCCTTTTTTTTTCTTTTTCTTTTTACAAATCGTATTTGTACTCTACAAGTGACTCCTCTAAGGACAGGAGACCTTTCAAAAAAACAAATCAAAACAATGTACACTCCCCTCACTACTTCCTTTATACGTACATGCGTCACCACGTCAAGAAAGACATGACAAAAACACTTTAATAGGGCACTGATCTGAGCATGATAAACCTTGAAGCCAGATAGAGAGGAAGCCTTTTACCTTCCCCCTCTCCACCAAGCATGCTGTTCTCTCTGCCCTCTGTCATGTCTGCATCTCAATAGCAGCTCTGTGTAAATATCAACCATCTGGGAAACCCTTAGACAGCAGAGGGTGCCAAAGCTTTTCCATTTCAGTGCATTTCACAGGCACACAGAATCCTGCTGCCTTTAAAGATCCAGTTTTAGATGCAACATCTTGTTTCTGTCACATTTAGCAACGTCCAACATCTCAATCATACCAGTTGAAGACAGTAAACAAAGGGAGGGGAGTTTCATGTAAATGCTACAACCTGCCCCCTGCCTGTTGGACAAACGGTACAAACAGCTTTATGTAATACCTGTGAGCTGTGATCAATCGTTTGTTTGTTTTTTCTATCTTGACTGCTGCAAAGTTATAGGTGCATCCTTAAAATGTCTTCAGAATGTTATTTTTATTTCTGCAACTGAACATAAAACATACAATTCATTATATAGATTCATCACACAGAGTGATGTAATTCAAGTGTGAATTTGTGCTTGTTTTGATCATTCTCGTTTTCAGCTAATGGAAACTCAAAATTAATTTCACAGAAAACACATAAAACAAGCAAAAAATATCTTAAATACAAGGAAGACTGCTGACCTGATCGAGTAACAAAGAGGGGAAACCACAGAAGATCATCACTTAAAAAGCTGATTATTTGCCGAGAGCTATATGCCAAGCAAATTTGTATAAAGTTGAGTGGAAGGATAAATTGTGGTCACAAGAAAACTGGAGACACACAGAATCAGATTTTTTTGTAAACAACCATTACCTACTGTTGAGTAGAGACATGCCAACCTGAACGAGGTGGCCGTTAATATTAATTCAATATTTGGAAGCGTATGGCAGACTGAATGGCTTTGTTCAAATCTTTGGCTGTGAACAAAGCCATTGACCAATTACAGCTATAGGTGCACGATAATTTTAAAATTGCACTGAAAATCAGTGCCGCCATTCACATCTTCTTCTCCTTTTTACTGATTGGCCCTGTTGAAATTCAATCAGGGAAAACAAGCTGAATGGGGGAAATCCCAAATGGAGCAGTGAAGGGAGATGAAAAAGAGCAGAACTGTATAAGAAAGCAATTGCCAGGATATAACTAAACAATTAGAGCTTCCTGAAGACCACAGGCTGAGCGCCTCCATGTCAGACTACATCATTGCTGTAATTCAATCGGAATTTATGCAAAGGGAGTCTCGAACAAGTACTGCGTCCACACAGAGTACAATACATTGACATATTTTTCACAAGGCCCACATTCCATGTTAAAAATAGCTTTTTAGAGTTAGTATAGTTTTCCTGATTTTTGGGTTGATTTTAATTGTTAGGCTTAATAATCAAAATGTATAGTAATAACTGCCTAGAAATACATCACTTGGTTTTGAATGAATCTATTTGTGAGTTTCAGTTTTTGAATTGAATTACAGAACAAAATTAGCAAATCAATGAAAGGCAAATTTACTACATTGCATCCTGAATGTAAAATCTTTGCAGCTCGCTGAAGAATCATAAAATTCTGTGCTAAAGTCACTGTGTGAAATACTTTTGTTCCTGAAATTGGGGATATGCTCCAACAAAATCCAAGTCAAGACTCTATGTGATGTCTTCGTAGCATGCAAATCTAATGGAGGAGTGATTCCCAAATCAACCACGGTCCTAGGAAACCGTGAGAGGATGTGAAAGAATAAATACTGTCAAAAAAATAGACAATGGTTATAACAATCTCCTACATTTTTTCTCACCTAAAACTTGCAGGAAGCTAATTGTTTGTTTTGAGGCCATCACAGACCCATAGTGTGTCTGCATCTGCTCACATCTCATTTGTTTTCACAGTACCACAGCTTAGGTGAGTAACATTATCTCCTGGTGGTGCAGCCCATCATTCCAGGCACCCACTCACTGAGCTGTCTGTAAGTTAATTCTGTCTGCTAAAAATGAGCATCTGTCTGACATTTAAACCACAGGGAGCCCTTGATATGTTGGCAGCCGGAATAAAGAGCATGCACCGTGAAAGTATAGAGAGAGATATGTAGCAGCATAATCTGAAGATTGTCTCCAAAATCTTTAGCTTCGAGTGCCAAATGAGCTTGCGAAGCAGAAGGCTGGCCAGCGCTTCAAGTGACAGATGCCTGATATGTTTGGCATGGATTAGCTAAAAGCTTATTTCCGCACTTTTTCTGTCACTGCGGAGCTTAGATTTCTCAGACAATGCGCCGTTTTTCCAAACTCTGTGTAGGCTGTGAATCGGCCAAGCAACAGAGCCTTTGCTGTTGAACAGCCAGCATTTTACTGCAGACGGAATCTGTATTACTGTGGGATATTTAATAAATTTACCATGTTGTTTTCATGTTATTCCTGTAAATAGCGCAAAAATAGTTGAGATCTGTAATTGACACTCACTATCTTCCGTTGGTTTCCCTCGCTACAAAGAGCAACAGATGAGTAATCTAAACACTCAACCAACCACTTGGTAAACCCTACTGTAAAATATACAAATTTGACATCAGCCTTTTTCAAAGCAAATTTAAACACGCATATATTAAACATCAAGCACTTATGCAAAATAAAAACGCTCCATCCACCTCACATAATGTTCCATCCAGCATCGCCCACAGTGATGGCCAGTCAAATTGGATTAAGCTGAGGTGGCTCGAGGCTTCTCTGCAGCTGCTGCTGTTTGATATGGGTTTTAGGTGTGCTGCAAGTGTTAACTTGGCTAGACTTAAAAGACCTACAGAGATACATTAATATTTTATTTATACCACAGACTGTGATGCTAATGACTCATCGGTTGTCCAAATAAAAGAAAAAAAAAGGGCATCATCATAGATAACAATTGCTTTCACTTACAATCAATTTTCAGGGTGTTACTTCTCAACCTTGATTACATTATTTCAAGTTTCTCTTCATCCTTCTATGTTTTTCATCATAAGTACAGACAAAGTTTTAACAAATTAAAATGTACCACATGAACATTGGGGTATTTTGATATGCATTCCTTTACCCATTCAATGTCTAACTCTTGTACTGTGGCCTATAGAATTCTCTGATGATATTAGAAACACAAAAAGTCACCCCATGAAAAGATCTTCATTGTTATGGGGAACCTGTTATGTTTAGCCTTTATTCTGTTAAAATGCACAAGCCAAGTGACCACATGGCCAAGAATTTATGGCTGTGCCAAAGTGCCTCAGGATACATCACAGGTATCTTAAAGAACCAGCTTTTACAAAACAAACAGCAGCATTGATCAAATGTGTAGGGCCTTAAAATGATCTGTACCAGCCATCCTGGCAAATCGGTCATGTCCTATTGAAATAAATTTCCAACAACACATAATGTATGTCTTCTGAAATGGTATTTTGTTGTTTGCTATGCAAATCCATATGTTATTTCAAAAAACTTTTGTGCTGTAAACACTAAATTCAGCATTAGTTTTGCACTGTGGTTTTAAATCATTATGTTTAGAATTTAGCTTTCTGCATCACAGCTTTACAGACATGAGCAAGATTATGTGTAATTAGCATCATAAAACATCTCAGTTTGTACATTTCTCCTTTCAAATTTTCCAAGAAGACCAGATTTGTAGAGTGCACCACTGATTGCCATGTCAAAAAGTTATTAATATAGCAGGTCCACTATTTGATGTTAAATAAGGTCAAAAATGACCTACTGCTTAAAATGAAAAGAGTTTACAAATATATCTCTAGATTTTATAGAGATCACCCAATGCTCTGCCCCTCACAACCATTTCTAGCTGTGGGTAGTGACATCTTGGATAAAGGTGGCAGAAGGAATTTTTCTCCTAAGGGTGGACCAGGATGTAAGGGACTGAGAGGAGCCCCATTGCTCCTCCATATTCGAGAAGTGTCCATTGATGTGTTTTGAGGATGTGCCAAGCATGCCACCCGCATGTATGCCAAGTGCGGTGTTTGGAGCAGGTCCAAAAGGGACATAACCTGTGGGCAGTCTAACAACACAAGAGAATTTGAGCCTTTGACTATGATGGGAAAGTCTTGGTCACTTCTAAGGAAAGCTGGAAAAGAGGCCTGGAAGAAGGAATAATGCATTGACACCTCTGCTTGGGCCTCTGATTTTCAGGATTACAGGCCCAATCTAATCTAATAGGTGGATGACTGTTCGTTGCTGCAACCTTTTATATATATATGACAGGAACTTGTTTCCCCTCTGTTACTCCTGACAGCAGTAGGTACTGTGTACGGTGGAGCACAAATTGTGACTGCTGTTAGACCTCTGATCATAATGCTTGATTAATGTTGGCTGAGATTGAGAAAGTTGGATTGCATTCATAATTTAATTTCAGAGATGCAGTTGGTCAGAGCAGAGTGAATTACTGTAGTGATGGATTTTGGTGCAGATGCAGAGTAATAATGGGGGTGGACACCATTCCTTGTATGTTGTTACCAAGAGGAAGCATTTGGAGGATAAACAGAGGAGAATTAAACACTGCTTCTTCTCATGGGGGCACCTTGGTACTGATAAGTGATAGATGAGGCCTGGTTGCTGATGTGACAAACTGTTGTCTGTTTGTGAGAGGTGACCTTAAGCATGGAAGGGTACCACCAGTCATACTGAGGTTGAATTCAACACAGCAAGAGGCGTAGTGATGATGAGGGTTTTTGAAAACTGCTGTGAGGTTGATGAGCATGTTGAACAAACCTAAGCCTTTTGAAGACAAGGAGGCTTTTGGTGACTTTGGGGAGGGCTGAGTCTGGCCTATGTTATGAGCAAGGAATGGAAACAGTTGAAAGTCATCACTGGAGATGAGTTGGGCTTTGAATTGAGAGGAAACATGAGTCACTTATTTCTGACAGAAAAGAGAGATTAGGATTTGGAAAAAGTGGAAAATGGTTGCTGTCAGTGAGGAGTCCAAGGTTTTTTGTTTGTTCTTATGTTTCTGTTTTTGGTGCGGGAACCTCAGCCAGTTTCAGCATTTAGGTGGCTAAAGGAGAAAAAAAGGATGTGTTAATGATTTCTACTACAAATCAGTGGATGGCTGGGAAGCCTTTATTTAACTGCCGAGAAATATCATCAATGCACATTATGAAAAATTAGCATTTTTGTTTTACTCATTCAAGTATTGATATATCTTGTCAATATTTGTGTTAATAATATAGTTGTAATAATACTTCTAAAAGCTAGATAATGTCTTCCTTTATCTAACTAAAAAAAATGGCATGAGGTGCCTGGCATAGAATCATAATGAAATCCTTGGGTTCATTAATGTTAAGGTTTTTGTTATGACATGAGACATAAGAGGGAATTGCAAAGTATGAGGGCTAAGAACAGCAATATGAAGAAAGGATGAGAGTTGATATTGCCATGGTAACAACTGCAGATTGTGAGCTGTTGTGCAAAGCAGTGGAACCTCTGAAAAGAGAGATTTTATGATATTGTAGTAGATATCTGACCCACCTCTCTGTGCAGTGCAAAAAAAAAAAAACACAACAAAAATACTGCATTTATAATAGAGTTGACAAAGTATTTGAGCTTTGTTGAGGAACACGATTGAGAATGAGGCTTTAAGACTGAAAGCTGACAATGTGCATATGTGAGCTGGTCTATCATGTCAGTCTAAAACATGATAGACCAGGTGGTGAAAACACATTTGCCAATGTAACGTCTTGCCAGGTTTTTGATTTATTCCAAACATTCAACTCTAAATTGCAGATGATAAACGTAACATTTTCAATTTCTAAATAATCAATTCTAAACATGACCTTTTAATCAACTTTCTCTTGAGTCATAATTGTTCATCAAAAAATAGAAGAAAGGTGCAGGAAGCTGTTTAAAATCCATTTTTTACTGTTCTAGCTTTTTCACCGATTACCACAGACCATCAATAAACCTGAAGAAATGCAACTGCCAGGAGTTACACAAATCAGTGGTTAAGGTCAGGAGAGCAAAAAATGTACATGTTCAGACTGTGTGGGAGGTTCATTGATGCCACTTGAGTTTGTAGAAGACAGAATTCCTGAATAATTTCTAAAATATTTTCCCAGAGTTGGAGTTCTTCAAAGTCCAACATGACAACACTAATCCTGCAGATGAATGGAATTTTGTAAAAAAGTTTGCACTGGAAATTATTTAAAATTGTGAAAACGTGTTAGATTTAAAGTAAACTTAAAATACTCATATATACAGTTCTTATGAAGAGGAAAAAAAGGATCCATATCCCAATGCCATCTTCTGATTTTGTCACAGTTGGGGCAACTGTGGCCTGGTGGCTTTAGTAGCCTTTCAACTGAAAGGCTGTCGATTTGATTCCAGCTTCCTCCTGTGACATGTTGTGTAAATCCATGGTTAAATAACCAACATTCGGACTAAGTGTCGAAAGGATTACCTGTGTGAGGTTTACAATATGATTGTTATTAAAAGTATATTGATTAGGATGAGCACTGACACGGTTTTGTGATTGTTTATTGCATAATGCACCAAATTATTACATAATCATTTTTTTAAATAGTGTTACCTCCTCATTTTGTAATAATCGGTGCAAAATGTACTCTGGCAGAAAGTTTTATAAAATACCCTCAAGAATTTATTACATTTTGTTTTGATTATTAATGTGGTTTTAATGACATTTTATCACATTTTGAAGCCAGAATTTATTACATCTTGCGGCATTACAGTGTTGGGTACTGTTTCTGTTGAAGCGCCCGCTTTTTGAGTAGCCACCTTAAGTGTCTCTTAAGAATTACTTCATGCCCAACTCCAAGTGACTGAAGAATGTGATTATAGTTCCTTCCTTGATTAAAAGCTGCATGCATAAGTGGAGTGAATCCACACAAGCATTAGGAGAACAAGCAAACTCAATGCCGATATCCAAGTGAGGGATTCAAACCCGGGACACTCTTGCTGCATCGTTGTTAACACTGTTGTTAGTAACAGGGCTAACAACGATGCCACCATGTAGTCCTTCATGAACAGAAAAATCCACATAAAACACAATCCTTCTGTGAAAGTCTGTCTGTCAAAGCACATTAAAAGAGCAAACGTCAACCAACAGATACAGACAAGCCATGAACTAAAGCAGAATTAAGACAACGAAAAGTACCCCTAGCTTTGAACATCTCACAGAGCTGTGTTTAATTCCTAATCTGAGATTGTAATGGGTATTATTCAACCATAAACCAACAAAGTTATGACCAAGCCCCAAACCTGATAATCCAGACAAAAAAAAAAAAAAAAAGCTGCAGAGATCCAGAACTGAGCTAAGATAACTAGTATTACAGGTCTTGCATTTCATAAATTTGGCAGCTGTTGAGTACCAAGTGGCATTTTTAAGCAAAAGCAAAATGTGAAAAAATGTGGTCAAATGGGACCTAAATTGAACTGTTTACCCTACCACCTTAATAACAACCACATAGCCAGTTATAATTGAATGGTTTAGTTTAAAGCACTATGTTAGAAAATTGCAGTGAAATGCCAAAAATATTTATTAATTGGACACAAAAAGATCAAATGTATACAATTCTTCATGTTCCAAACCCGTGTCCCCCTTTTGAGAATTAGACTCCAGGTTTCAAGAGTCAACATCATATTACCAACATAACCTGACATGCTTTGAAGCCAGACTACTGAACCTGCACATGCATGAGGGAACATGCAAGTTTAACACAACACCTAACCAGCCAAAATTCTACAACTTTATTGAGGCAAGAGGACAGCGTAAACAAGCAAGAACATTCTCGTATATTTTATGTTGTGAATTCTTGTATCCTGCTAAGTATTTATATAGAGACCTTCAGTGGGAGCTTTTAGCATCACAAGCATCCCTGTTTGTCACTGATAAGGTCTCAATGTCATAAAGATCAGAGGGGTAGTTGAGCCCAGTGGATCAATAACCGCAGATGTTCTGCCTGTGCACAGTTGGTAATCTTCAAGTCAGGGGCTCACACAGCACAGCTGAGAAATTAGCTCTGCAGGTTTTAAAAACTGTTGTATTGCAGTAAAACAATGACCACAGATGTGCAGATTTTGGTGATTTAATATTTATCCTCAAATAACCACTGAGTTTATTCAAATTCCATGGTTCAGAGGTGCGGTCAGTTATTACATCCGGTGTTGATATATTTTCAGCTAAAGTTTAATTGAATTTTTGAAAGGACTTCAGTGATTTAATGTCCGATTATGGTCTATTGACTTCCATCTACAATGACAATTTTGCAGCAATCATGATGCATTAAGTCTCTGATAGAATAGGCACAAATTACAATTTTCCTCCAACACAAAAGCAGTGTGACTAAACAACACAATTTCTCAACTTAAAAAAAATGTGTTCATTAATGTCAGATGAATGGTGCTGATTAAACCCTTGTTTATGTGGGCTTGTACACAAACATGGCTATATTTGCCTGAACGACTAATGGAATATAAAATAAAATCTGCAGTCTAGCCTGTAATCAGGCCACCCATTTGTATTATAATAGTTTTATTGTGCAATTAGACCCACTGAAAATCACTTTGTGAATATACTTACAACAAAACGTGAGGAAATGTGTGTTTGGTTGATTATTTATTTTTTTTGTATTTGTGTTTCTGTTGTTGAAATGCTTGGAAAGCTTGCTCCGACACTGCTGTGTGATGGCATCCCATTTATCAATCAGCAGCTGGTGCAAGACAGCAAATATGCCTGTGTTGGTCATTTGGGCATGAGCAGCATGTTCATGCTGATCCCACAAGTGTTCAGTGAGGTCAGTGCTGCAGACAGACCTTTCCATCGTCTCCTCTCCCAAATTCTGCAAGCAGTCTGTGATAAACCCTGCTATGTGTTGACGCACATTGTGATGTTGGAGGACAGAGCTCTGTCCCTAAGAGTGCAGATATGGTGTGGCCACTTGTTGCAGAATCCCATCTCGATATCTGTCTGCATTAAGATGTTCTCTGCTGATGACAAGCCTTGTTTTTCGAGTGATACTGATGCCACAGCAAAAGCTTTTTGGCATTGAGAGAAAGGATTTGGCAAGTACACATGGGCAGAATCAATGTATTTAACTCTGATGCTCAAGATGCGAAATCATTTTTCTCACAAATGTGGCATAATCTAAAGGGAAAATAAACAGGTTTTTCAACAGTATAAGAACAAGTTGCACTTTCAAAACTATGAAAACAGTGACCAAAAAAAAAAAGTAGTTGACTTGTTTAAATTTAATTTGTCCCAACCTCCTTTGAAAGTAGGAGTTTGTCATCTTCACTCCATTGGTTACATTATTGTAAATAATTTTACCTGTACTCAGCAGCTCACAGAAGATTAAAAACCTTTTTTAGCAGTTGGCGTAAAACTGACATTGCAGTAAATGTTAAAGTGGTCAAAAAATGATCACAGTCAAATCTTTTGTGATTGACATTAAACATGAAATAGGTTATCCAGGTTTCACAGTGTGACGCTTCCTTTTTGTGTCCCATTCAAGCGAAATCACAGGAATTATTCTGTCAAACTGTGAGGCACACAAGCAACATACTCAGTAGTTTAGAATAGTAATTCCTCCTTGTTTTGTTTCACTGTACCAAGTCTAAAATTATGTCTCTGATTACAAAGCAAAACTGTGAATAAGAATGCAACCTTTTAACCATACCAAGGTACGGTATGAATTTCTGTTGTGGCAACAGCAAAATTATAACTTGTAGAAGGAAAAACCATTTCACTATGAAGCCATTTCCACAAATCAGGTCCGTAGGAAGAAACTGGGAAGATTTTCTCGTCTCATACTGTGAGATCTAGTACTACAAAATTACAGAAAATAATGATAAAAAACATAAAAAATAACTTAACATTGTGTTTTAGTTGGTATATCAAAATATTAGGTACAGTCTATGTGTCACTTAGAGCTTCTGAGATACTGGAACATTATCATTGTGGTTACACTTGTTTTTAATTTTTGTGCTTCCACTGTATGAAATGTACTTTTAACGTGACTGATTGTCATACACACTGTAGCTGTGTGGCATGAGTTGCACTGATTAATGAAAATATGTTTGTATCCCTGTAAACTGCATATAACTAAAAAATTATTGTCAAACTATGGAGAGAAGAAAATACCAATTTCACTTTGAAACTTTGCTTTGAGGCTGAGACAACTCTTAAGTCAAGGACAAGATAAACAATTTTCAGACAAATCCTAGATACAGTGCCTATTAAAAATATTTGACCCCCCTAGGATGTTATTCCTTTCACAAATCAGTCATAATCAACAACATTAGTTTTTGGAGAAGGGGTTGACAAGTATAGAAATATTAAATGACAAAGTAAAAACTAATTTTTACACAAAAAATTAGACCCTCAATCTGACATAATGTTTCTGGCAAGAAACTGGATAGAAAGAAATATAAAAAAAAATATATAAAAAAAAAATAAATGAATAACCTATTTTTTCTTATTATAACTGGTATGACTATACAGATTATACTGCACTCCTCAACCTGTGACCTTTCACAATCATTTTGTCTTTTGACAAGAGCTTCAAAGGTCTCAAGTTTGATTATTTGGCCAGGGTAAATGAGAAATAACAGATCAATGACTGGTTCTCTAAGAAGCAACCTGGTCAAGAACGGCAAAGGTCTGCCCATGGCTCAGAGTAAACAGGGAACACAACCTTATATCCCAGCAAGGAATACAAGTGATGTTTCTCATAAACGTAATTAACAGAATTTCTCAATAACCTCAATTTTGCTCTATGTTTACCCAAACAGAGTTTGGTTGTTCAGCAGCTTAGTTTGGGATGTAATCTGTTAAGCCCCCTCCCCAGTATTTGTCCAGTATGGCTGCTAATGATTATCAAGCAGGGGGAGTCTGCTGTCTTCATCTGAAGCACCTGGAACAAAAACTGAATTCTCAATAAAGAAGTCATTTGTGAACAATCAAAACATGAAGATGGATGGCAATAAAAAGCAATATTCATCCACGCCCCCAACTCCACCATCTGGCATGAGCGACGTCTAAGGAAATGGTGACCCATATGAAAGACTTTGCTAGAGAAATGCTGAGTAGCATCTGCTTGCCGTGAATCTGTCTTGGGTCTTTCAGATGCCATGACAAATTACATTAGGCAGTTTACATTTAATTAGCCACTTCAGCGCTCACCTCTTAGCAGAAATAAAATTCAAGCAGAGTATTTTGACTTATACTTGACAGTTTTTATCCATATCCGCAAATGTTTATGGTTTTCTAATTTGCTGTTTGTACAACACACAGCTATATCAATAGACGCCAAGTATCTGGTTGTGAGTGGAACTATTTTTTTTTTTTTTTTTTCATTTTATTTTGTTCTGGAAGGCCTTTAACATTGCCTGCCTGCTGCGGTTAGCAGTCTCACAGATAGACATTGTGGGTTTCCTTGGAGTCACAGCTGGCAATGTTTGCAGAGGAGAGGAGAGTCATTCAGCAGCTTCTGGCCATCCTGACACAGATCAAAATGATGTGATGATGATAAATAAGCTTGTACTGATGAATGAAATTGTATGACTTGAATTCATCTTAAGTCATGAACATTTGTTTTATTCACAAATACGTCCCAGCAAATAATAAATAATTATGAGTGATTGCTTTTAAGCTCGGCCAAATTAATTTGGCTCCTCCTCCAGATTCCACTAAGCATTTCATGTCTGCATGAAATGTTTAGTGATTGTGATGTTCTTAACATGAAAATGGGCACCTAAATTACTTTCTGCTCAAGGCCTCATACAACCTTGGGCCAGTTCTGCATGATGAGCTGGAGCCACTGTTCTCTGCATCTCTCTCCTGGATTTGAGACACAGAGGGTGATTTCATTCATTTCATACTATAGGGAGACAAGGCTTTTCTGTTGTGTGACTGTTGAGTTTTCAATAGATTTTGTTTGTTTCTGTAGGCCAGGCTTTATGGAAAAGGTTCTTCTGTTCTGCACTCCTCATGGTCAGCTGGCTTGCTCTGTAGCGCTCATTCAGGTGTTTACAGGTCCGCTCTGCGGCCACGTATTTAGCTGATCTGCCTGACTGGAGCAGAAGCGAGATAAAAAAGGCATTTGATATGACATAGTTTGAAGCGTAGAGATGCTACATAATGGTATATTGCATGATGACGGGACGATTGCGACAGGTTCTCCATAACCCATTTGCCCACTGAGGAAGTTTCCAGTAGTTCTGTATGCTGTTCCACTCCTGCTTTGCGCCATTTCAGGAACAAAATGTTGGCCTGACTTATCAGTTCAAAAATCAGTTTTATGTGCTTTAAATCACTGTACTGCTGGAACAACTAACTGTCTCTATCCAAGGATAAGTGTTGAGGTTGAAGAATTTAAAGTTAGTCCTCCATCTTCACAGTTCCACCTTGTTCAACAAAAGCTCTTGTAACTCTTTGCAGACACTGAGCAAGAAACTAGGAGGAGTTGATCCAGTGTCCTTCAATTTGGAAGCTTCAACTTGTATCCAGCAAACATTATTTTATTCATTGCAGCACCAGTTTAGTCAATACCTTTCTTGTCCATAAGACCATATATTTCTTCAGAAGGTATTTTAACTCATCTATTTAACCGCACATTTCAATCAGTACGTTTGAGGGTTTATGCATACATTTCATGTTTTGTGGATTCAAGGAAATCCATACTAAATTCAGATTTAATAAAATTTTAAAAAATTTAGAGTTAATAAAAGCATTGAATGAAAATAATTTTTGGAAAATATGAGTAGATTAAAACATTATTTTGATGCATTTTATAAATATTAGCATTTGATAAAGAAATGCAAATAGTTTATATTATATCTACCTTTTAACTCACTATTTCTGGACTATAATTATGAGTTTTGGATATACTAAATATCAGTTTCATAGCCTTTCATCAGATTTTTTAGTGGAGACATTTCCTAATGACCTGAGGAGTGAAGTGGAAGTGATGAAAGACTTATTTAAGGTTGAAATAAAAATCTAGGTCTTGTTATGTTGACATGTAGTAGTAACACAATCAAATTTAAAACCTTCAAAACTGAAGTCAGCCCTGTGCAGCCTCAGACCCAAAGACAGAGGGTGAGTCAGAGCAGGTTTTTCAACTATTGCCCAGGATTTAGGTCAGCCAAGTAACTCCAGGTGGCACAGGTCCTTCCCTGAGGACATTATTCCATCTGTATCTAGACCAAGGTTAGAAACAGTGGCCCAGGGGCATAATAGGACATTAATTTTTAATGTAAACTAACTCATCTCTAGTTAGGGGAGCAAGGTTATGAGAGGTATGCTTGACTCTGCATGAAGAGTTCTCGATGCAGCTGTTTGTATTTCTTGTCCAGAATTCATTTTAAAAGGTTCCAGTTACAGAAACAGGACATAAACCCTTAGCTATTATCCAGTACCAGCTTGTTTAACAACCTGAATCTTGTGTAATGGCTCAGAAGAAGATGACATACTCTTAAACAGGCAACACCAGCAGAAAATCAAAATGATTAAAAGTAAAAATCAAAAGTACTCAGCCAGGAAAAAATAGGATTTGGTTTCAAGGCCCTTTTTCCCAGTGACCACTTACCAACTCACTTCAGAAGTTTAGTAATTAGTCATTTGCATTTGTTAGATCAAATTTTAGCACAGGAAACATAATGAAGATCAATGAACACACCAGAACTGTCAGGGATTAGGTTGCTAAGAACTTTAAAGTTAAAATACATTGAGTTTTGTGAGTAAAACATGACAGAATGCATAGAAAATGCAAGACATACATATACTGTATGACTACTGTAGAAATTGTGACTTTGCAGAAAACTTCATCTTAGTTCTTTGCAGAAAATTCACCAAAGTGACTGGAAGGTTATTCAGGCTACTTTTCTCTTTGTTTTATGACTTGAGCTTCTGCTGAAGTGATTTCAAAAGCATGTTGGCTCTGAGTGTTCTCTTTTGTATGCCAAGATGAATTTGAAATGACCTTATTTATCCATGATTAGTCAGGAACATTTCATGTGAAATTGTCTTCTCTTAAACAGTCAAAAGGCACACAGTTCTAACAGATGGTGCTGTCTGATGCAACTTAATAGTCAGAGATTTCCACTGTGCTCTGCCGCTTATTCTCTGTTATCAAAAATTCACATGCAAACAAGAAATCACTCTGTTCTTGGAAACTGTTTTTCCTCACAGATATAGAAAAGGGGACATTTTGCTTTAGCTTTACTTTGATCTCAATCAAAATGACTTTTTGGACATTTAAATTTAACATTAAAAAGCACATTTGAAACTAAATTACTAATAAAAATAAGCAAGAAAAAACTGAATATAGCACTCTATCAGCAACCCCAGAAACATAAGTGGAGAAATACCAAGACCTATGATCAAGGTGTTCAATTGCAAAGTCAAATTTATGTTACACTATGCTTGATCTATGCTAGGACTGTAGTGATACAATAATCTCATGATATGATACATGATATTCTGCTCACGTTACGACATATATTGCGATATTCAGCAAACGATACAATTCAATACACTTTTGCGATTTTCTGAAAGATTTTAGAGGGACAGAGTGATTTTGGTGACATTTTGTGACTGTTATAGAGTTGGATTGAGTTAATTTAACTGAAAACTGATTAAAGCACCAACTACACAATACCTGGCTCTGGTTGGACATGGACACGGACTTAAAGTCGACAGCTGGACAAAATGAATCAAAGAAGTGGTGAGAAAATATGTTTCTTTTAATTGAAACAGTACAAATTGTAGCTTGCATGCATTTGTAAAGTAAATAAAGTGCACCAAGTACCCTGCTCTGAATAGTTTGATACCTATTTTAACCTTGACACTTAACCTTGACACTTATCTGAAGGAATCACTTTAAGCCTGATGACCTAATCACTCTCCTGGCGAAGCAAGCAGTGAGTGAGCAAGGTGACAGACAGTTGGATGTTACGATACTTGCAGATAAATATCGATATTTTTTAGGAAAGAAAATATCGATATATATCTCAAAATCAATATTATTACACACCCCTAATATATACATAGCATTCTCATAACAACTTAAGGTAACTTAGTGACTTAATTGTGCTATAAAATAGTATTATGTGACTGGAAAATACGTAATAGTGCCCCTATAAGCCTAGATGTCTTCCCGTGCCACATAAATGTAGAAAAGCATTTTTAAATGTCAGTGAAAGTTGTTTTAATAGTTTTAAGAAATAACATTTGCATAAAGTAAAGTATCCTGGGAAGGATGTTCACTTTTATTAGACTCACCCCACCCACTCAGGACTGTAGGAGGTCAAACCACATATTCAAATCTCTCTTGACCGAGACCAGGACTGTTTTAAAATTTAATATGTACAACTCCAAGGAACTCGCCGATACTCTGCCGCAGTCTTCTAATGTAACCCCGCTGCGTAGGGTTCCAACAGTGCCTCGTTCTCGTCTTATGTCCATTGCCTTTGTGTTTCATATTTCTCATCAAAATGCCCGGGCGACATGTGAATATATATAGGCAGACTTTTATCCAAATGCCTGTCATTCAAAGTCTTATGTTGGTGTACTGGCAATTAAGATGTCAAAACAAATTAAAGAGGAGTGCAACCTGAAATTAACTTCTGTTTCCTGGTAAGGGTTTGATTTTTTTTTTCATCACCCTACAGAACAAAGTTAGCTTTCCTATTTTGTGAACATATAACAATTTTAAAACATTTCCTCTCAAATAACAAGCTTCAACAGCCAACATATTTATAGTGAAATCATACAAGGCAAAAACAGCTGATAAGAGATGCAAGTAAGTTATTAGGATGAGGATGTCAACATTAAAAGGCTTGTCCATCCTATGATACAAAAAAAAACTAAATCAAGTGCTCTAAAGCAATCCTATGTATTATTTAATCTTTTTTTTTTTTTTTTAATATATTGATAAAGTAGCGGTTCAGTTTAATACTTACACCCTGCAGGTAATTGCAAGCTGTCTTACCAAAAATCGCAAGAACGAGAAACATGAAGATAATGAAACCCTGTTACTTTAATGACACTTGATCAGTTAAACTGAGCCATATAGAAAATACTCATTTATATTAATGTGTTCTACTCTATTTCCAATATATATTAATGCAGGGTATGAATTTCTTTCGCTATGTAGACAGGCATTTTCTTCAGCCTTCTACTCCCATTAAATGAACCTGAGGTTAATTATTCATCCACCATATAATGATTGATTTACAAAGGAGGGTTGTGCTGAAACAGTTATTTTATTTGAATCAAGTATTAAAATATAGAAATTAAAAATGTTTATTTTTAAGTTGATGTAAATACAACCACAATATGCACAATTATAAAGTGACTAATGCTTTATTGTAAACAGGGACCTGTTGGTTTGAGATACAATTTTCTTTTTTTATCTGCATTATCAGTTAATATATTGCAGTCACAAACAAGTTGTACAATGCTTAAAGCAATGTTGTTGTGGATTTTGTTCTCATTTTTCTGGAAAAGAAGATAGCACATATTCAAAAGAACACAAAAAGAAAAATAAATACCCTGAGCATTTATCTTGTTTGTGCAGATGTACTCCATTGATCATCAGTTGTCAAATCGTGAGAACTGATTGTATTTTTGTTGTTCTCACCATGATGGTTATTTTGGCCACAGGGTATAATATTTCAAGCTCTGATGCTCAAAGCCTACTTTGTCATAATTTGCTCTGATTTGTGATGCCTTGATTAGATGAGAGATTTTGATTGCAATCAACAATTTACCCTGGACTGGGAAGCATCACAATGAACATTGATAACATTTACTCAAAAAGCTATACTGCGCCTTTCCCAGTCCTCTGTCCTCCAGGATCCATTTATCCAATACACTAATGGCAATTAAGTGGCAGCAAAAACTAGTTAGTGTTCACTTGTGGGGCCCTGTGTGACATGAAAGTGTAGTATTCACACAGAGTCGGGAGGGAAAAGCAGATGGTGAGACCATAGGAGTCAAAACGTCATTGGATAGGTTAAATATGTACAAATCCTCCAGTAACTGCAGACATTAAAGGTGTTTTTTTTTTTTTTTCAAGCTGACTTTATCTATTGCCTCAGGGTGGTGGAAGCACTTTATTTACTGCAGTTTTTTTAAATTCACTCATTGTCTGTTGCTGTTGCACTTATTGGTATTCTATCAGCTGCACTTTATCCAGAATCTAATTAAAATGTATCACTCAAGGAAAGTTTGAAAAGGAAAAAAAAAGTTATCAATTTTCTACACAGTCTCAAGACAGTACTGCATGGCAATGCAAAAGTATGTAGGTTAATCAAGCATTAGGAATTCCTTCATTCAGCCACTTTTAGAACTTAAAGGAGAACCACTTTATGCCCATTCTTTTGTCAATATTCTAATTAGGTGTTGAATAACTGTGGCAGGTAGCGTTTAACCAACTTTTGGGATAAGCCATGACTGGATGTCTGCATGTAGGCTGTGGGCGGATATTGGCAGGGATTATAGCACAGACTCATATCCATCCTAACTCCAGCAACATACTTTGCCTGGAAATTAAGAAACCCTCAGCAAGACTGTGGCTGCACATTGCAAACACGTGCTGCATGGATGTTGATGGAAATCAACTGGAAGTTCAGCCAGATCTTTGTCCATGGCTCAACACTTAAGGGTCCCTCACCCCCGCCTCATTAATCTTCAATTTTATCAATGCGCTTAATCAAAAATAAAACTCAGACATTAAGGCAAAAAAAAAAAAAAGAAAAAAAAAAATCAGCTATTTATATGAAATTGTGTGCTTCTTTTTGTTCAGTAACATAAACAAACATGTTAAATCTTTAGAAACTTTGTAACAACTAGTTCCTATTACTTTCTGGTAATTAAAGTTAGTAAACATCATAGTTAGTAAACACCCTGATTTCACCACTCTTTTCTTGGGGTGTTTTTAGTTTTTTTTTTTGTTTTTTCCTTGGCAAGGCAGTAATTTTTTATTTAGTTTCATGACAAACCCAACTGAGTAAAACAATACCCAAATCAATGTGTGACATGACATGAAATTGACGCAAGAGAATTTTCTTGTAGTTTTTGTTGCACATTTAAACATGTGTCACATTGTTAGAGCGACTAAAAGACATGATATTTTCCCATTGAAGCAGCAGGCGAACATGTGTAATCAGTGCAGCTTTTTTTGTTAGCAATTTTGGTCAACCTACATTCAGTGTCCACAACTATTCTGAACAATCGGTAGTGGAGGACTGCACTACTACTTCTGATTTAAAGCATCAGGATATGAGTGATACTTTTGTGTACTAAAGCGAGTAAAATAGATCTTTTGCTAACGTCTTTAGTTAGAGGTCAGCAAAAGACCTCCAGGTCTCCAGCGCTAGGTCTTTTGCTGAAGACCTAGCGTGATTTAGTTAGATGGCTTTTAGTTGTCGGCCTACTGTCACTTCTTCTACTGGATTCAGAAACGTTTCTTGGGAGACGGTCAAAACGAAAACACAGCAGTATCTTAAAAACAGGTGAGAATGCTGCATGCGTACTTACCACCATAAATAATCCAGTGGTATAGTTGTATCTGTAATCTCAGCTCTAAGATGTAGGTTGTTAATGGCCCTCAGCAACAGATAAGACATCTTCGAAGGTTATCCTTATCTGACTTGCAAACTTGCTCAACTTACTTTTCTTTGAGCAAAAGAAGCTGCTGCAGACATATTCTGTGTGCTCAGCCATTCCTGAAAATATCAAACAGAAACAACATCTTCAAAAAGTCAGACCATATCTGTCCAAACCGTTTGCTAGATTTTTGAATCGCTTTTAAGAAACATTTTGATGAGCTGAATAAATGCACAGTACGAAAACTATTGCTATGCTTGTTCTTCAGCTACTTGCTTGTACACAAAGTTAAGCAGAACCACTGAGGGCAGTGTGCAAAAATAACTTGTGTTGTTTTTGCAGATGTGCAGAAGAGAATTTCTGTGGAGAATTAGGTCCAGACCTTCTTCACAGTTGCTGTTCATGTGCTACACAGCTGGATGTTCTCTGCTTGAGAAGCAATCTCACAGCAAGAAAATCTCCAGGGTTGCATCTAGCTAAAGCACCCAGGAGCCATGATATGATACAAAAAGTGAGGTGTGGAAATTGCAGGGTTTTGTTCGGAGGAAAGTAAAAAAAAAAAAAAAGCAGTAAAAAAAAAAGGCAGCTGAGGCTCCCTACCTGTCTGTAATGCACAATGTTTTCTGTTGATACAAATAACACATGTATTTTTGGATTCATCTACTTTTATTGTTTGAGAGGACATACCAGGATACAAAAAAAAAAAAAAAAAAAGAACATCAACTCTTTCAGAAAGAATTTTGCAGTCGGTCACATTCTCATGAGTCCCACAAGAAAACATGTCTACAAGGTTTCAGTGCTGCATCTTTTTTTTGTGTCAAAATGACTTTGGAAAATTTCTAAATTTGTATCTCCAAGCAGTGGAGAAAAAAACACAATAAGAAAGTGACATGTGAGTACCACCTTTTTTTTTTAACTAACTAGTTTCAGTGGGAAAGAAATGCATACTAAAATGTGATGACTGTGGCACACTGGTGGTGGTGGTCCTGTAGACAGTCGGCTAGAGAAAAACAATATGCTCCATGATTGCAATGCACTTAGAGTTGCTACCAAGAAATATGAGGCTATTATACAGGGCTTGATGCATGCAATGGTTCAAACAATGTATTCTCATTATGTACCAGTATTGTTAGATTCTAATTCCTTGCCACATATAAAAGTGTTTTCACAACCATTAAGATATATATATTTTTAAATCCTCCATCATTTTCCCATATTTACACTTGTTCTTATTGTAATAATAATAATAATAATAGGAAACCAGTTTGTATTTTCTTCATAACAGAGCAAAAGAAAAGAAACAAAACAAAAAAATATATAACTACAATCCTAAAACAGTTTTATAACTTAAACGGCACGAACATTAACTGAAACTGATGGGCTGTTGGATGTGGGTTTACTATTTATTCCTTCTGTCAACTGCTGTTAATTCAAAGTTAATCAAACACTAATGAGCCTCTAGAACAGAGCTTGGAGGTGATTTAATTAAAAAAGGCATTTAAAATTTGCTGGCTTGGAACCCTGATTACTAGTACATGATGATTAAATCTTGAATCCAGGAAGGAAAAATAATTTACTGTAGATTCAGGAGTAATTGATTAATAAGAACACTAATTAGTTTAACTATTAGTAATATAAATCCCAGAATCACAGCTGATTAACAAAATACAGAAATTAAAAATCACCAAGTCATGCAAATACAGACAACTAAGGCTGTCACAGTTTGGTTGATGGATAAACAGCATTTAAATGACAGGGGAAAAAAGCTCGATTCCTCTCTTATAAGAGCAGTGTAAAATTGTAGACATAAGTAAAGAGCAAAAAAAGTGTTTTATATTTTAAGCACACAGAAATACTGGAGATATATTGATTTTCACTGTAGATAATATACTGTATGTCACTGCAAAATAACATGGGAATACCATAAATGCAAAAATAACTTCACAGCCACCAGCTGTGATAAACTTTGACTTCCAGTAAACACTATTACATCTTGCGTATTGGAGTGGTGTGTGTTTAGCCCACCATTGTTACAAAAATATAAATGTAACATTATTGGTCCGTTGATCCAAGACGTTTGTCTGTCTTACTTGCATTTTGCCTTGCCAAAGTTTTTCTCACAATGTTTTCACTTTTGAGTATAACCTGCTTTTACTCTTGTTTTGCTTTGGCTTTAATTATTTTTGATAAATGAGAAGACTTTTTAAGAAACAAACATGATTTTCCCAAACATCTGACAGCACAAAAACCATTCCCACCCTGGTTAGAAAGATGATGTTCACCTACATTTTAGCACAGCTTGTGCTTCATTAGTGCTGTGCATTGTACAATATTTTCTAAATAAAAGCGTGGTAAAATACCATAAATTTTACCCGTTATAAAGCAGAGCAAAACTCTCATAAAAGTACAGGTCATTATATAACTGCACTTTTGAGCCAGCTTATGGTTTATCATCTTATTAAATAGCATCCAGTGGCAATTGCTGAAAGCAGGTGAAAGAAAAGATATCAAGGTGAATGCATGTTCATCTGAATGCCATACCTCCTCAATGATGCCAAATGATCTTTCTCAGGCTTGACTGGATAAAGTCAACGTTCTGGAGGCAGACATCAATCCTGTTTATGGCTATTGGGCTTGAGGATGTTTTCTGGCTCTGCTGTTTAACACTACCCCCCCATAGCGAAAGCTGCAGAGAGGAAAGAGCATGAGCGGTTATACTGCAGCTCAGGGCAATGCAGCTGTCAGCTGGAGCCTCACACTCATTAAGGATTGATGTAACCAAATAAAATGGTGCGTGTATGCATCCAATATGTATTGAGACACAATTTCAGGTATTAAAACGAAAGGCACACATGCACATGTTTATAAAATATTTTTCACAGGTTAACTTTTGTCCTGGTTCTATTGAATGTCATTCATTACTGTTGGAAATGTATGCCCCCCCAATACCACCCCCCAAAAAACACTGTCATTCTTGAAATTACCAACATTAATGAAGATGTGACGAAGGAGCCGACTGCCACGAGCTTGGACGTAGTCATAACGTAAAGTCCGTGTCAACATGCAAGCCCACTCGCACGCACACAAACATATGTACAACCGACAACTTACTTTTTGTTTCAGCTCAAACTGGCGCGGTTCATTGTGGGAGGGGTTCCTACCACGTTTATCATATCCATCCCAACGTGTAATTTTCAGCGTCAAACATTTTCCCGGTTCAGATTTTCAAACAGGGCTGTTTCCGGATTGTGGCGCGCGATGCGGGAGTCACATGATGTCATCAGGACGTATTGGGTGTTTTCTATTAAATTGAGTACTGTATTTTTGGTCATAGGTTTATTTATTTATGTTTTTTCTCAGTGCTATAATTATTTTTGTTTTGTATACTTTGATAAGATTTTAACTTAGAAATATTTGCCTAGTTTTTTTTGTTTTGTTTGTTTGTTTTGTTTTGTTTTGTCTTCCTGTGGGCGGAGCCTATGACTATAAAAGAGGGCCCTGCAGCGCAGGGAGCCAATCTGAGTTTATTCTCCAACCAAGTGACACAGAAGGTGATGGACTATTATAATGAAGGTACTGTTGTTTTTAAATCTCCCTTGGGCGTCCTGTGTAAATATGCTGCACATCTCCATCTTTGTTCACCTCTGACAGACTGAAAATGAGCACAATAAACATAACTGAAAGAAACTATGCCATTGGCCAATCATTTTTGTTTTGTCCAAGTCATAATAGAGCCCTGCTACAGAAGACATAATCCATTTGATGTTCCAAAGAACATTTTGCATCATCCTGTTTCTGAACTATTTTGACATGGGTCTTTGACATGGCCTTAAGTTGAACCCCTTTCCAAAAGTGCAATTGGTTTACTCCACATGTCTAAAGTCAAAGCTCATCTTTGCTAAGGGCCTCTCTCTCTCTAATAAAGCTAAAACAACGAGTTCAATCAAACCAAATTTACTGTTGCATTACACTATTTGTTTTTTGTTGGGGGTTTTTTGTTTTTGTTTTTTGTTTTTTTTTTGCTTCACTTTTTCAGATTGTGGGTTTTCCTGAAATCAACAAACTGAAAAGATAAACTATATTTATAGTATTATGTTCTGCTTTATCCACCAACTACGTTTAATTTCAGGTTTCAAGATGATGGATTGACATTTTATAGAAGAAATGAAAGGATGCATTCCTTTTTTATTCCTGTATAATCCACAAGTACATAACAAGCAAATCAACCTCCTTAATGCAATCCATTGCAGTATCCATCTTTGAGCTTTTTTAAAACGGCCATTAAAGAGGTGTTGAAAATGCTTTTCTTAGTTTTATGTTTATATGACATTATCACTTTTTTATAGTCATGTTATCTGGGGTCCATGAGCTCTTGGAGAGAGAGAGAGAGAGAGAGAGAGAGGACAAATAAAAAAAGCAAAATAAAACAAACATTTTTACAAGTTATGGAGTATATTAAAGAGAAATGAAATGTCAAATGGCATGCACTTTTAATTCACATGTTTTTATTTCCCTTTTTGTGCTTAACTTTTTAAGACACTCGACTCCTACCTTATTTCACATTGCTCAGCTGTGTCTTGACTAAAGAAATGAACATTTTGCGTTTTTCCTATGTCATTTTGCCTGATATTACCAACTTTGATTTTCTTACAGCAAGTCACCCTGATTACTGGCAAATGTTTAAGCTTCAATTTTCTGCCCATAAAGAAGTGTCATATCTCATAAGACACAAGGTAGTGCAATAGAATATTTATAATTTCAGAGAAGACTAACTTCTATATTGTCAGTAACTTTGCAAATAAGACCTAGTGGAAGAAGCAGATACCTTACCTTGCATTACTGCCAAAACGAGAAAAAAAAATAATAAATGGAGTAATACATTGGCAAAAAAAACAAAAAAAACAAGAGGAAAACACTTTAATAGGGGTTTTTGTTGCTGTAGATAGCAATCCTTTTTTAAGTGGATGATTGCTCTTATGACATTGATATATGATGTTTCCTGGAGCCTTACAGGGTCCTGCTGTGCTGGGTGACACATGGGAGTTTCACTAAATGCCTGTACCCATGTCATAGACCTGCAATGAAAACCTAAGGGGAATGTAGGTGATTTAATCCAGTGACACGACACATGTCCCATCAAAACCTTTACAGCACTGGGAAGTGGAGGCTGAGAAAGCTGTTATAAACACTAGGTTTAAGCGAACCACATGATGTCTCCTTAACCACACTTTTATCAAAAGCAGTTCCTGTGTCTTCAAAATTGTTGTATTCAAATGAGTAAAATGTAAGGAAAAAAAATTATATATATATGCACACATACACTAAAAGCTATTTTAACTATATAGTGAACAATAAAATGCTAATGGCTACTTATTACATTGGTTTGGTCAATTAGGTTTTGATTAAAGTATATTAAGCTTCCTACAAGGTCAAAGCTTTTTTTTTTTTTTTTTTTAAGATCTTGTCTTATAAAGGCAGAGTATTTAAAGAAATTCTGTTGTCAACAACACTTTCAGCAAACAAAACCGCACAAGAGGTCATAGGAATCCACACAATATCAGTAAATTTCCATAACTGGGAGATGTGTCCTTACTCTACGTTTCAAACCCCCAATTTTTTTTGGATGGTATTTCATTATGCCGAAAAGAACCATCACTGTAATGAATTCATCAATGTTGGTAAGATAAATGGTTCAACAAGTAATAGATGGGGCCATCTACTCAGTCCAGTGTTGGAAATTGTCTTTCATATACATCATCTTATTAGGAAAAGGAGCAGGTGTTCTGACACAGCCACCTTATGAATGTACTTTTCCACTAAGCATGTTTGAAATATTGATAGCAACATGATTTGAAAAACTGCAGAGACCTATCAGAGCTATCAGATTTTGATAGTGGACCTTTGCCCTTCTTATGATTTTAATCTGATAGAGAAAGAAGCCTATACCGAAATGAAGCATATATTTGCTTTTAGCATGGCTGGTTTTGCAACTATTTAGCAAAGGTTACAGTCTAAACTTGGAGTCATGCATTTTAGAGCTTTTAGCTTACATTTATTATAAAAAACTCTCACTATTAATATAGCAACACAATAAGCATATAATCTATTAGACTCACTAATTCACCGTTTTTCTTGTCTAGTGTGCTGTATATAGTCTCTACCAGTAGCTCAGCATTATCTGACATCATCAATATCTGGCAACATAATCACTTTGGAGTTAAATGGCAAGAACATATTTAACAATGTGTCAATCATTCAGTTGTTCCTCGTTTTTTTCTTTTTCTATTTTTTCTCATTTACTCAGTTACATCCTAAACAATAATAGATTTTGATTCAAATTTTCTAACTAGTGGGTTGTCTAAATATATTAGTCATAGCTTAAGTTTTATGACTTTAAGAACCCCTACGTGCAGTTATCATTTGAGCCTTTTGTAATTACCTGTGAACAGTTTTAAGCCATTTGACCCACAAATGTAGCTCTGTTATGCACTTTTTTTTGCATGACATCATAACCATTTGAAGGTCAAGGCATCGTCCTGATCCTCCTCTACTATTTTTACCTCAAATCTAGTTACAAGTCATCGACCATGAAGACATCATATTTAATACCCTTGTGTTGAAAAAGGACATTGATGGAGTATCCTATAGTATTCAATATGTTAAAAGATGCGAACCAAAACAGTGAAACCACAGGACTCCTGGAATCTGGCATTTCCTGTACATTTAAACCACGGCCCTTGAAAATATCCTTGCTGGGCTCATGAGTTTAGTCAAAACAACTTCTATATGATGTTACTGCTAATTTCCAATAAATTAATATTCTTACAACCTCTAGATGTTATAATTAGCGTCCTATTAATTCAGCTAATTTGGGAACTCAGAAATCAGTTAAATAATCCGTGACTACTCATAACTTTAAAGAATGCAGTAAAAAAAATAGTTGAAGCCTTTTCTAATTAGAGCTCTAGAGTAAAAGGGGTTGCTTAGTTAGTTTTTCATTAGCTGATCAGGTCCTTGTGACAAATCCTTCAACTGGAGCCTAGCAGCTCCTGGAGCAGCTGAGTTCTGAGACTAACAGATAGAAAAAGAACCAAATACTTTACTCAAAGCCCCAAGCAGCAGAGTAAGAAGCAAGCTTCATCAACTTGTCAGAGTATGTCGCAATAAAGGTGATTGTTTGTATCATATTCTTTGCCGAGTTTACCCAGTTCTTGTGTGAAATTCCTGCAAGATTTTTTTTTTCTTTTCTGTTCTTTCTTACCACCCTGTTTTGAATCCAAAATGAAAAACCAATAAAACATACTGACCTGAATCAGAACCAAAGCCCTGTGGTCTGATTGACCTTTGAGCTGGAACAACAGCTTCTGCGCCAAGATTTCCCATCAGCCGAGAGACAGGACTGTGCGATCAACACCGCTAAAGTGTTTAAGTTTGTTGAAGTGGTTTGGAAACTTTGAAGTTATGAACCAGTGAAGAAAAGAGCAAGGGAGACGGTGTGGGCAGCGCATTCTTGAAGGTGATTGACAATGCTACGACCGCCTCCTGGCTCTGATTCATTGCTTCTGACCAATTGGCGTATTTCTGCAGTTAGTACAGGGAGTACTGCGGGGAAGGCAGAAGAGCTCTAATTTTTCACAGATCATCTGTCTCATTCTGTGTTGTCATGACAACAAGACAGTAAGAAAGCTGCAGGGAAATAAGTTTTCCTGATAAAAAAAAATATATTCATAATGTTATTTATATTTAAGTCCAAAAGTACTTGTTCATCTCACAGATCTTTTAGTTTTGCCAACATGTTTCCTTACACACGCATCCTATCCTGACTTGAAACTGATACAGAATCTAATAAAGGAACTAAAGATTATTGTGATGGAATAAGGGCCTTTCAACCTCCACAACTTGAAACTCATTGCTGGCTTAAATTGCCAAAATGTCAGTGAAAACATTAAAAAAATCTAGTCACAATTATGAGAAGGTATTGATTGCTGTTATTTCAGTAACATTTTTTCCTATTGCCTTTTGATAAAGATCTAAATAATGTTCAACAGCCCGTTACTTAATGTTTGGGAGCTTCATGTTTGGGATAATCCCATGATTATTTCATAAAATAATGATCAATTATTATATAACTTGAATGACATTGGTATTAGAAAGTAGCTGCTAACTTTCTTTAATAAAACAAATGTGAAATTTTAGCTACAGTCACGTCTGATTTATATCCAAGTGAGCTGAAATACGAAAAGGATGCTGAGAATGGGAATTTTGGTGTTTGTGTGGAGGTAGAGCTATATATGAAAGCGAAGGACAGTTACAGTATGAATTATGTAGGAGTGAGAGAAAAAAAGCCTCGGTTGACAACAAAGACAGAGAGCCCTGAATGATGGCTTTGCTGCAGCCGTGGCTCACAAACTTCTCAGGAGTAACAGACAGTGCACAACCTCAGTTTGTAATTTACCCTAGCAATGCCCTCAATTTTACATTTGTAATGGAATACACATACACACAGAAAGGGATGTATCTAATTTATCAGTTTACATGTGTCTATCTCAAATGTTTTCCAAGGCATAACAAGTCATATTTAGAGATTATAATGTGTGCTTAGTCAAAGCAGTTCTTCGGGAAGCTGTAGTCATCTCTGTAATTACTTTGTCATTTCCTGCATGTGCTTAACCTTTACAGTGCGCCATATGACCAATCTATTCTCAAGAATGGTTCCTGCTAAGTGCACATTTATACCGTAAATAACTAAGTGAGAAGTCGAATGCATATCATCAGAAAATACAGTGGATGCCAAGACAAACAGTTGTGAATCATATTGCCTTTATATCACCTCACTGTTTAGGGATGTATATTTTCTTGCTGGTGCTAATAGTTCCCCCTCAGTGGTAATCAGAAAATCAAATTATAATGTCTTGTGATAGACATTTATATTTGAAAAAGGTCACATTGTTCCAATTCTTGCACATATTTATCAACGAGTCACAGTAAATGTCCTCATCAAAGTTAATCAGGCAAAGCAGTCCTACCATATGCTGGACTGCAATTCTGCCTATTACAATAAAATGCACTCTCCAGTCTGCATTTTTCAATATAAGTGTAGATAAAAATAATAATAAAATTTAAAAATCAAGTAAATTCACTTCTGTTCAGAGTTTTTAAAAATAAATTCTGCTCACAAACTTGCATTGGCTTTTTGCATCTTTTAATATATTTCAGTGGACAAACAACTTTGATATTCACCAGCATCCCTTGTTGTCAGATGGGGTTAATTTGACCACAAGGCAGGTCAGAAACCTAATTAACACTGTTCATTATTTGGGTGTGCATAACCCTTTATTAGATAACTTANGCTATAAAATAGTATTATGTGACTGGAAAATACGTAATAGTGCCCCTATAAGCCTAGATGTCTTCCCGTGCCACATAAATGTAGAAAAGCATTTTTAAATGTCAGTGAAAGTTGTTTTAATAGTTTTAAGAAATAACATTTGCATAAAGTAAAGTATCCTGGGAAGGATGTTCACTTTTATTAGACTCACCCCACCCACTCAGGACTGTAGGAGGTCAAACCACATATTCAAATCTCTCTTGACCGAGACCAGGACTGTTTTAAAATTAAATATGTACAACTCCAAGGAACTCGCCGATACTCTGCCGCAGTCTTCTAATGTAACCCCGCTGCTTAGGGTTCCAACAGTGCCTCGTTCTCGTCTTATGTCCATTGCCTTTGTGTTTCATATTTCTCATCAAAATGCCCGGGCGACATGTGAATATATATAGGCAGACTTTTATCCAAATGCCTGTCATTCAGAGTCTTATGTTGGCGTACTGGCAATTAAGATGTCAAAACAAATTAAAGAGGAGTGCAACCTGAAATTAACTTCTGTTTCCTGGTAAGGGTTTGATTTTTTTTTTCATCACCCTACAGAACAAAGTTAGCTTTCCTATTTTGTGAACATATAACAATTTTAAAACATTTCCTCTCAAACAACAAGCTTCAACAGCCAACATATTTATAGTGAAATCATACAAGGCAAAAACAGCTGATAAGAGATGCAAGTAAGTTATTAGGATGAGGATGTCAACATTAAAAGGCTTGTCCATCCTATGATACAAAAAAAAACTAAATCAAGTGCTCTAAAGCAATCCTATGTATTATTTAATCTTTTTTTTTTTTTTTTAATATATTGATAAAGTAGCGGTTCAGTTTAATACTTACACCCTGCAGGTAATTGCAAGCTGTCTTACCAAAAATCGCAAGAACGAGAAACATGAAGATAATGAAACCCTGTTACTTTAATGACACTTGATCAGTTAAACTGAGCCATATAGAAAATACTCATTTATATTAATGTGTTCTACTCTATTTCCAATATATATTAATGCAGGGTATGAATTTCTTTCGCTATGTAGACAGGCATTTTCTTCAGCCTTCTACTCCCATTAAATGAACCTGAGGTTAATTATTCATCCACCATATAATGATTGATTTACAAAGGAGGGTTGTGCTGAAACAGTTATTTTATTTGAATCAAGTATTAAAATATAGAAATTAAAAATGTTTATTTTTAAGTTGATGTAAATACAACCACAATATGCACAATTATAAAGTGACTAATGCTTTATTGTAAACAGGGACCTGTTGGTTTGAGATACAATTTTCTTTTTTTATCTGCATTATCAGTTAATATATTGCAGTCACAAACAAGTTGTACAATGCTTAAAGCAATGTTGTTGTGGATTTTGTTCTTATTTTTCTGGAAAAGAAGATAGCACATATTCAAAAGAACACAAAAAGAAAAATAAATACCCTGAGCATTTATCTTGTTTGTGCAGATGTACTCCATTGATCATCAGTTGTCAAATCGTGAGAACTGATTGTATTTTTGTTGTTCTCACCATGATGGTTATTTTGGCCACAGGGTATAATATTTCAAGCTCTGATGCTCAAAGCCTACTTTGTCATAATTTGCTCTGATTTGTGATGCCTTGATTAGATGAGAGATTTTGATTGCAATCAACAATTTACCCTGGACTGGGAAGCATCACAATGAACATTGATAACATTTACTCAAAAAGCTATACTGCGCCTTTCCCAGTCCTCTGTCCTCCAGGATCCATTTATCCAATACACTAATGGCAATTAAGTGGCAGCAAAAACTAGTTAGTGTTCACTTGTGGGGCCCTGTGTGACATGAAAGTGTAGTATTCACACAGAGTCGGGAGGGAAAAGCAGATGGTGAGACCATAGGAGTCAAAACGTCATTGGATAGGTTAAATATGTACAAATCCTCCAGTAACTGCAGACATTAAAGGTGTTTTTTTTTTTTTTTCAAGCTGACTTTATCTATTGCCTCAGGGTGGTGGAAGCACTTTATTTACTGCAGTTTTTTTAAATTCACTCATTGTCTGTTGCTGTTGCACTTATTGGTATTCTATCAGCTGCACTTTATCCAGAATCTAATTAAAATGTATCACTCAAGGAAAGTTTGAAAAGGAAAAAAAAAGTTATCAATTTTCTACACAGTCTCAAGACAGTACTGCATGGCAATGCAAAAGTATGTAGGTTAATCAAGCATTAGGAATTCCTTCATTCAGCCACTTTTAGAACTTAAAGGAGAACCACTTTATGCCCATTCTTTTGTCAATATTCTAATTAGGTGTTGAATAACTGTGGCAGGTAGCGTTTAACCAACTTTTGGGATAAGCCATGACTGGATGTCTGCATGTAGGCTGTGGGCGGATATTGGCAGGGATTATAGCACAGACTCATATCCATCCTAACTCCAGCAACATACTTTGCCTGGAAATTAAGAAACCCTCAGCAAGACTGTGGCTGCACATTGCAAACACGTGCTGCATGGATGTTGATGGAAATCAACTGGAAGTTCAGCCAGATCTTTGTCCATGGCTCAACACTTAAGGGTCCCTCACCCCCGCCTCATTAATCTTCAATTTTATCAATGCGCTTAATCAAAAATAAAACTCAGACATTAAGGCAAAAAAAAAAAAAAGAAAAAAAAAAATCAGCTATTTATATGAAATTGTGTGCTTCTTTTTGTTCAGTAACATAAACAAACATGTTAAATCTTTAGAAACTTTGTAACAGCTAGTTCCTATTACTTTCTGGTAATTAAAGTTAGTAAACATCATAGTTAGTAAACACCCTGATTTCACCACTGTTTTCTTGGGGTGTTTTTAGTTTTTTTTGTTGTCGTTTTTTGCTTGGCAAGGCAGTAATTTTTTATTTAGTTTCATGACAAACCCAACTGAGTAAAACAACAATATCCAAATCAATGTGTGACATGACATGAAATTGACGCAAGAGAATTTTCTTGTAGTTTTTGTTGCACATTTAAACATGTGTCACATTGTTAGAGCGACTAAAAGACATCATATTTTCCCATTGAAGCAGCAGGCGAACATGTGTAATCAGTGCAGCTTTTTTTGTTAGCAATTTTGGTCAACCTACATTCAGTGTCCACAACTATTCTGGACAATGGGTAGTGGAGGACTGCACTACTACTTCTGATTTAAAGCATCAGGATATGAGTGATACTTTTGTGAACTAAAGCGAGTAAAATAAATCTTTTGCTAACGTCTTTAGTTAGAGGTCAGCAAAAGACCTCCAAGTCTCCAGCGCTAGGTCTTTTGCTGAAGACCTAGCGTGATTTAGTTAGATGGCTTTTAGTTGTCGGCCTACTGTCACTTCTTCTACTGGATTCGGAAACGTTTCTTGGGAGACGGTCAAAACGAAAACACAGCAGTATCTTAAAAACAGGTGAGAATGCTGCATGCGTACTTACCACCATAAATAATCCAGTGGTATAGTTGTATCTGTAATCTCAGCTCTAAGATGTAGGTTGTTAATGGCCCTCAGCAACAGATAAGACATCTTCGAAGGTTATCCTTATCTGACTTGCAAACTTGCTCAACTTACTTTTCTTTGAGCAAAAGAAGCTGCTGCAGACATATTCTGTGTGCTCAGCCATTCCTGAAAATATCAAACAGAAACAACATCTTCAAAAAGTCAGACCATATCTGTCCAAACCGTTTGCTAGATTTTTGAATCGCTTTTAAGAAACATTTTGATGAGCTGAATAAATGCACAGTACGAAAACTATTGCTATGCTTGTTCTTCAGCTACTTGCTTGTACACAAAGTTAAGCAGAACCACTGAGGGCAGTGTGCAAAAATAACTTGTGTTGTTTTTGCAGATGTGCAGAAGAGAATTTCTGTGGAGAATTAGGTCCAGACCTTCTTCACAGTTGCTGTTCATGTGCTACACAGCTGGATGTTCTCTGCTTGAGAAGCAATCTCACAGCAAGAAAATCTCCAGGGTTGCATCTAGCTAAAGCACCCAGGAGCCATGATATGATACAAAAAGTGAGGTGTGGAAATTGCAGGGTTTTGTTCGGAGGAAAGTAAAAAAAAAAAAAAAGCAGTAAAAAAAAAAGGCAGCTGAGGCTCCCTACCTGTCTGTAATGCACAATGTTTTCTGTTGATACAAATAACACATGTATTTTTGGATTCATCTACTTTTATTGTTTGAGAGGACATACCAGGATACAAAAAAAAAAAAAAAAAAAGAACATCAACTCTTTCAGAAAGAATTTTGCAGTCGGTCACATTCTCATGAGTCCCACAAGAAAACATGTCTACAAGGTTTCAGTGCTGCATCTTTTTTTTGTGTCAAAATGACTTTGGAAAATTTCTAAATTTGTATCTCCAAGCAGTGGAGAAAAAAACACAATAAGAAAGTGACATGTGAGTACCACCTTTTTTTTTTAACTAACTAGTTTCAGTGGGAAAGAAATGCATACTAAAATGTGATGACTGTGGCACACTGGTGGTGGTGGTCCTGTAGACAGTCGGCTAGAGAAAAACAATATGCTCCATGATTGCAATGCACTTAGAGTTGCTACCAAGAAATATGAGGCTATTATACAGGGCTTGATGCATGCAATGGTTCAAACAATGTATTCTCATTATGTACCAGTATTGTTAGATTCTAATTCCTTGCCACATATAAAAGTGTTTTCACAACCATTAAGATATATATATTTTTAAATCCTCCATCATTTTCCCATATTTACACTTGTTCTTATTGTAATAATAATAATAATAATAGGAAACCAGTTTGTATTTTCTTCATAACAGAGCAAAAGAAAAGAAACAAAACAAAAAAATATATAACTACAATCCTAAAACAGTTTTATAACTTAAACGGCACGAACATTAACTGAAACTGATGGGCTGTTGGATGTGGGTTTACTATTTATTCCTTCTGTCAACTGCTGTTAATTCAAAGTTAATCAAACACTAATGAGCCTCTAGAACAGAGCTTGGAGGTGATTTAATTAAAAAAGGCATTTAAAATTTGCTGGCTTGGAACCCTGATTACTAGTGTATGATGATTAAATCTTGAATCCAGGAAGGGAAAATAATTTACTGTAGATTCAGGACTAATTGATGAATAAGAACACTAATTAGTCTAACTATTAGTAAAATAAATCCCAGAATCACAGCTGATTAACAAAATACAGAAATTAAAAATCACCAAGTCATGCAAATACAGACAACTAAGGCTGTCACAGTTTGGTTGATGGATAAACAGCATTTAAATGACAGGGGAAAAAAGCTCGATTCCTCTCTTATAAGAGCAGTGTAAAATTGTAGACATAAGTAAAGAGCAAAAAAAGTGTTTTATATTTTAAGCACACAGAAATACTGGAGATATATTGATTTTCACTGTAGATAATATACTGTATGTCACTGCAAAATAACATGGGAATACCATAAATGCAAAAATAACTTCACAGCCACCAGCTGTGATAAACTTTGACTTCCAGTAAACACTATTACATCTTGCGTATTGGAGTGGTGTGTGTTTAGCCCACCATTGTTACAAAAATATAAATGTAACATTATTGGTCCGTTGATCCAAGACGTTTGTCTGTCTTACTTGCATTTTGCCTTGCCAAAGTTTTTCTCACAATGTTTTCACTTTTGAGTATAACCTGCTTTTACTCTTGTTTTGCTTTGGCTTTAATTATTTTTGATAAATGAGAAGACTTTTTAAGAAACAAACATGATTTTCCCAAACATCTGACAGCACAAAAACCATTCCCACCCTGGTTAGAAAGATGATGTTCACCTACATTTTAGCACAGCTTGTGCTTCATTAGTGCTGTGCATTGTACAATATTTTCTAAATAAAAGCGTGGTAAAATACCATAAATTTTACCCGTTATAAAGCAGAGCAAAACTCTCATAAAAGTACAGGTCATTATATAACTGCACTTTTGAGCCAGCTTATGGTTTATCATCTTATTAAATAGCATCCAGTGGCAATTGCTGAAAGCAGGTGAAAGAAAAGATATCAAGGTGAATGCATGTTCATCTGAATGCCATACCTCCTCAATGATGCCAAATGATCTTTCTCAGGCTTGACTGGATAAAGTCAACGTTCTGGAGGCAGACATCAATCCTGTTTATGGCTATTGGGCTTGAGGATGTTTTCTGGCTCTGCTGTTTAACACTACCCCCCCATAGCGAAAGCTGCAGAGAGGAAAGAGCATGAGCGGTTATACTGCAGCTCAGGGCAATGCAGCTGTCAGCTGGAGCCTCACACTCATTAAGGATTGATGTAACCAAATAAAATGGTGCGTGTATGCATCCAATATGTATTGAGACACAATTTCAGGTATTAAAACGAAAGGCACACATGCACATGTTTATAAAATATTTTTCACAGGTTAACTTTTGTCCTGGTTCTATTGAATGTCATTCATTACTGTTGGAAATGTATGCCCCCCCAATACCACCCCCCAAAAAACACTGTCATTCTTGAAATTACCAACATTAATGAAGATGTGACGAAGGAGCCGACTGCCACGAGCTTGGACGTAGTCATAACGTAAAGTCCGTGTCAACATGCAAGCACACTCGCACGCACACAAACATATGTACAACCGACAACTCACTTTTTGTTTCAGCTCAAACTGGCGCGGTTCATCGTGGGAGGGGTTCCTACCACGTTTATCATATCCATCCCAACGTGTAATTTTCAGCGTCAAACATTTTCCCGGTTCAGATTTTCAAACAGGGCTGTTTCCGGATTGTGGCGCGCGATGCGGGAGTCACATGATGTCATCAGGACGTATTGGGTGTTTTCTATTAAATTGAGTACTGTATTTTTGGTCATAGGTTTATTTATTTATGTTTTTTCTCAGTGCTATAATTATTTTTGTTTTGTATACTTTGATAAGATTTTAACTTAGAAATATTTGCCTAGTTTTTTTTGTTTTGTTTGTTTGTTTTGTTTTGTTTTGTCTTCCTGTGGGCGGAGCCTATGACTATAAAAGAGGGCCCTGCAGCGCAGGGAGCCAATCTGAGTTTATTCTCCAACCAAGTGACACAGAAGGTGATGGACTATTATAATGAAGGTACTGTTGTTTTTAAATCTCCCTTGGGCATCCTGTGTAAATATGCTGCACATCGCCATCTTTGTTCACCTCTGACAGACTGAAAATGAGCACAATAAACATAACTGAAAGAAACTATGCCATTGGCCAATCATTTTTGTTTTGTCCAAGTCATAATAGAGCCCTGCTACAGAAGACATAATCCATTTGATGTTCCAAAGAACATTTTGCATCATCCTGTTTCTGAACTATTTTGACATGGGTCTTTGACATGGCCTTAAGTTGAACCCCTTTCCAAAAGTGCAATTGGTTTACTCCACATGTCTAAAGTCAAAGCTCATCTTTGCTAAGGGCCTCTCTCTCTCTAATAAAGCTAAAACAACGAGTTCAATCAAACCAAATTTACTGTTGCATTACACTATTTGTTTTTTGTTGGGGGTTTTTTGTTTTTGTTTTTTGTTTTTTTTTTGCTTCACTTTTTCAGATTGTGGGTTTTCCTGAAATCAACAAACTGAAAAGATAAACTATATTTATAGTATTATGTTCTGCTTTATCCACCAACTACGTTTAATTTCAGGTTTCAAGATGATGGATTGACATTTTATAGAAGAAATGAAAGGATGCATTCCTTTTTTATTCCTGTATAATCCACAAGTACATAACAAGCAAATCAACCTCCTTAATGCAATCCATTGCAGTATCCATCTTTGAGCTTTTTTAAAACGGCCATTAAAGAGGTGTTGAAAATGCTTTTCTTAGTTTTATGTTTATATGACATTATCACTTTTTTATAGTCATGTTATCTGGGGTCCATGAGCTCTTGGAGAGAGAGAGAGAGAGAGAGAGAGAGGACAAATAAAAAAAGCAAAATAAAACAAACATTTTTACAAGTTATGGAGTATATTAAAGAGAAATGAAATGTCAAATGGCATGCACTTTTAATTCACATGTTTTTATTTCCCTTTTTGTGCTTAACTTTTTAAGACACTCGACTCCTACCTTATTTCACATTGCTCAGCTGTGTCTTGACTAAAGAAATGAACATTTTGCGTTTTTCCTATGTCATTTTGCCTGATATTACCAACTTTGATTTTCTTACAGCAAGTCACCCTGATTACTGGCAAATGTTTAAGCTTCAATTTTCTGCCCATAAAGAAGTGTCATATCTCATAAGACACAAGGTAGTGCAATAGAATATTTATAATTTCAGAGAAGACTAACTTCTATATTGTCAGTAACTTTGCAAATAAGACCTAGTGGAAGAAGCAGATACCTTACCTTGCATTACTGCCAAAACGAGAAAAAAAAATAATAAATGGAGTAATACATTGGCAAAAAAAACAAAAAAAACAAGAGGAAAACACTTTAATAGGGGTTTTTGTTGCTGTAGATAGCAATCCTTTTTTAAGTGGATGATTGCTCTTATGACATTGATATATGATGTTTCCTGGAGCCTTACAGGGTCCTGCTGTGCTGGGTGACACATGGGAGTTTCACTAAATGCCTGTACCCATGTCATAGACCTGCAATGAAAACCTAAGGGGAATGTAGGTGATTTAATCCAGTGACACGACACATGTCCCATCAAAACCTTTACAGCACTGGGAAGTGGAGGCTGAGAAAGCTGTTATAAACACTAGGTTTAAGCGAACCACATGATGTCTCCTTAACCACACTTTTATCAAAAGCAGTTCCTGTGTCTTCAAAATTGTTGTATTCAAATGAGTAAAATGTAAGGAAAAAAAATTATATATATATGCACACATACACTAAAAGCTATTTTAACTATATAGTGAACAATAAAATGCTAATGGCTACTTATTACATTGGTTTGGTCCATTAGGTTTTGAATAAAGTATAATTAAGCTTCCTATCTTCATCTAATTACAAGTTCAAAGCTTTTTTTTTTTTTTTTTTTTAAGATCTTGTCTTATAAAGGCAGAGTATTTAAAGAAATTCTGTTGTCAACAACACTTTCAGCAAACAAAACCGGTCATAGGAATCCACACAATATCAGTAAATTTCCATAAATGGGAGATGTATCCGTACTCTACGTTTCAAACCCCCAATTTATTTTGGATGGTATTTCATTATGCCAAAAAGAACCATCACTGTAATGAATTCATCAATGTTGGTAAGATAAATGGCTCAACAAGTAATAGATGGGGCCATCTACTCAGTCCAGTGTTGGAAATTGTCTTTCATATACATCATCTTATTAGGAAAAGGAGCAGGTGTTCTGACACAGCCACCTTATGAATGTACTTTTCCACTAAGCATGTTTGAAATATTGATAGCAACATGATTTGAAAAACTGCAGAGACCTATCAGAGCTATCAGATTTTGATAGTGGACCTTTGCCCTTCTTATGATTTTAATCTGATAGAGAAAGAAGCCTATACCGAAATGAAGCATATATTTGCTTTTAGCATGGCTGGTTTTGCAACTATTTAGCAAAGGTTACAGTCTAAACTTGGAGTCATGCATTTTAGAGCTTTTAGCTTACATTTATTATAAAAAACTCTCACTATTAATATAGCAACACAATAAGCATATAATCTATTAGACTCACTAATTCACCGTTTTTCTTGTCTAGTGTGCTGTATATAGTCTCTACCAGTAGCTCAGCATTATCTGACATCATCAATATCTGGCAACATAATCACTTTGGAGTTAAATGGCAAGAACATATTTAACAATGTGTCAATCATTCAGTTGTTCCTCGTTTTTTTCTTTTTCTATTTTTTCTCATTTACTCAGTTACATCCTAAACAATAATAGATTTTGATTCAAATTTTCTAACTAGTGGGTTGTCTAAATATATTAGTCATAGCTTAAGTTTTATGACTTTAAGAACCCCTACGTGCAGTTATCATTTGAGCCTTTTGTAATTACCTGTGAACAGTTTTAAGCCATTTGACCCACAAATGTAGCTCTGTTATGCACTTTTTTTTGCATGACATCATAACCATTTGAAGGTCAAGGCATCGTCCTGATCCTCCTCTACTATTTTTACCTCAAATCTAGTTACAAGTCATCGACCATGAAGACATCATATTTAATACCCTTGTGTTGAAAAAGGACATTGATGGAGTATCCTATAGTATTCAATATGTTAAAAGATGCGAACCAAAACAGTGAAACCACAGGACTCCTGGAATCTGGCATTTCCTGTACATTTAAACCACGGCCCTTGAAAATATCCTTGCTGGGCTCATGAGTTTAGTCAAAACAACTTCTATATGATGTTACTGCTAATTTCCAATAAATTAATATTCTTACAACCTCTAGATGTTATAATTAGCGTCCTATTAATTCAGCTAATTTGGGAACTCAGAAATCAGTTAAATAATCCGTGACTACTCATAACTTTAAAGAATGCAGTAAAAAAAATAGTTGAAGCCTTTTCTAATTAGAGCTCTAGAGTAAAAGGGGTTGCTTAGTTAGTTTTTCATTAGCTGATCAGGTCCTTGTGACAAATCCTTCAACTGGAGCCTAGCAGCTCCTGGAGCAGCTGAGTTCTGAGACTAACAGATAGAAAAAGAACCAAATACTTTACTCAAAGCCCCAAGCAGCAGAGTAAGAAGCAAGCTTCATCAACTTGTCAGAGTATGTCGCAATAAAGGTGATTGTTTGTATCATATTCTTTGCCGAGTTTACCCAGTTCTTGTGTGAAATTCCTGCAAGATTTTTTTTTTCTTTTCTGTTCTTTCTTACCACCCTGTTTTGAATCCAAAATGAAAAACCAATAAAACATACTGACCTGAATCAGAACCAAAGCCCTGTGGTCTGATTGACCTTTGAGCTGGAACAACAGCTTCTGCGCCAAGATTTCCCATCAGCCGAGAGACAGGACTGTGCGATCAACACCGCTAAAGTGTTTAAGTTTGTTGAAGTGGTTTGGAAACTTTGAAGTTATGAACCAGTGTAGAAAAGAGCAAGGGAGACGGTGTGGGCAGCGCATTCTTGAAGGTGATTGACAATGCTACGACCGCCTCCTGGCTCTGATTCATTGCTTCTGACCAATTGGCGTATTTCTGCAGTTAGTACAGGGAGTACTGCGGGGAAGGCAGAAGAGCTCTAATTTTTCACAGATCATCTGTCTCATTCTGTGTTGTCATGACAACAAGACAGTAAGAAAGCTGCAGGGAAATAAGTTTTCCTGATAAAAAAAAATATATTCATAATGTTATTTATATTTAAGTCCAAAAGTACTTGTTCATCTCACAGATCTTTTAGTTTTGCCAACATGTTTCCTTACACACGCATCCTATCCTGACTTGAAACTGATACAGAATCTAATAAAGGAACTAAAGATTATTGTGATGGAATAAGGGCCTTTCAACCTCCACAACTTGAAACTCATTGCTGGCTTAAATTGCCAAAATGTCAGTGAAAACATTAAAAAAATCTAGTCACAATTATGAGAAGGTATTGATTGCTGTTATTTCAGTAACATTTTTCCTATTGCCTTTTGATAAAGATCTAAATAATGTTCAACAGCCCATTACTTAATGTTTGGGAGCTTCATGTTTGGGATAATCCCATGATTATTTCATAAAATAATGATCAATTATTATAAAACTTGAATGACATTGGTATTAGAAAGTAGCTGCTAACTTTCTCTAATAAAACAAATGTGAAATTTTAGCTACAGTCACGTCTGATTTATATCCAAGTGAGCTGAAATACGAAAAGGATGCTGAGAATGGGAATTTTGGTGTTTGTGTGGAGGTAGAGCTATATATGAAAGCGAAGGACAGTTACAGTATGAATTATGTAGGAGTGAGAGAAAAAAAGCCTCCGTTGACAACAAAGACAGAGAGCCCTGAATGATGGCTTTGCTGCAGCCGTGGCTCACAAACTTCTCAGGAGTAACAGACAGTGCACAACCTCAGTTTGTAATTTACCCTAGCAATGCCCTCAATTTTACATTTGTAATGGAATACACATACACACAGAAAGGGATGTATCTAATTTATCAGTTTACATGTGTCTATCTCAAATGTTTTCCAAGGCATAACAAGTCATATTTAGAGATTATAATGTGTGCTGAGTCAAAGCAGTTCTTCAGGAAGCTGTAGTCATCTCTGTAATTACTTTGTCATTTCCTGCATGTGCTTAACCTTTACAGTGCGCCATATGACCAATCTATTCTCAAGAATGGTTCCTGCTAAGTGCACATTTATACCCTAAATAACTAAGTGAGAAGTCGAATGCATATCATCAGAAAATACAGTGGATGCCAAGACAAACAGTTGTGAATCATATTGCCTTTATATCACCTCACTGTTTAGGGATGTATATTTTCTTGCTGGTGCTAATAGTTCCCCCTCAGTGGTAATCAGAAAATCAAATTATAATGTCTTGTGATAGACATTTATATTTGAAAAAGGTCACATTGTTCCAATTCTTGCACATATTTATCAACGAGTCACAGTAAATGTCCTCATCAAAGTTAATCAGTCAAAGCAGTCCTACCATATGCTGGACTGCAATTCTGCCTATTACAATAAAATGCACTCTCCAGTCTGCATTTTTCAATATAAGTGTAGATAAAAATAATAATAAAATTTAAAAATCAAGTAAATTCACTTCTGTTCAGAGTTTTTAAAAATAAATACTGCTCACAAACTTGCATTGGCTTTTTGCATCTTTTAATATATTTCAGTGGACAAGCAACTTTCATATTCACCAGCATCCCTTGTTGTCAGATGGGGTTAATTTGACCACAAGGCAGGTCAGAAACCTAATTAACACTGTTCATTATTTGGGTGTGCATAACCCTTTATTAGATAACTTATAAAATGTCATTCTATGTTGGTGACCTCATGTCCCCTGTTATTTCTGCTCCTGCAAATATATCATCTAGTTATAATGACATTGGATTTGTGCAAATGAAGCATTTTTAATGTTGTGACAGTAGGTGGTTCTTTACTTCAAAAATATTCATGAGAAAGATTGAATATGCAATTTTTCTGTGTTCATTATACAGGGCCAATATTTTCATAAGCAAGTCTTATTTCCTATCTGTTTGTTGTGAGGGAAAATAGATCCCGCATAAATTAAAATTGTAAACGCAATGAAACAAAGGAAACACGTTCGTCTTATAGAACTACATGTTAAACCCAAAAATGTCATTTTTCCATGTGTGTTTGTGTAGGGGTGGGGGGCTATTTTAATGTTATATAATAATGGGCATCAGCAGCATCCATTATGTAACATAAGTGGGTGGAATTTTGAGCACATTGAGCTTTTTATGTATGATTATTTTTTTGTCAATGTATTTTGTAGAGGTTCTCTCCCTTGCTCTGTCTTCCTCCCACAGTGTAAAGGCATGACTGTTAGGTTATATGGTCTCTCTAAATCACCCATTGGTGAGAGTGTGTGTGTGTGTATGTGTGTGTGTGTGTTTGTGCAAGTTCTTTGCCTTGTGCGTCTCTGAACTGCCCTGTAATGGGCTGGGGACCTGTCCAGGGTGTACCCTAACTCTCACCCAATGATTGCTGGAGATTGTCAATCTTTCCACAGATTTTCGGCTGGCTTTGGGTCTGGATTTTGACTTGGACACATGAATGGGCTTTGACCCAAACTACTCCAAATTTATACCAAGTAGTCAGAATTACTTGGGGAAGGGTTTTTCAAGTAGTCTGTGTTTGTGGTCATTGTCATGCTGGAAGGTGAAGCTTATGTCTTTTGTGTATCTTTCCTTCAGTGTTCTGAATGCAAGTCAAACATATACTGTATATTTTTGTCTGACCACACCACCTTGATGCAAATAATTTCTGTGCATCACTAAATTATTTGCAGGATCCTGCAAGAAGTTGCTTGCAGAATTTTGCAAGCAACTTCTTATAGCTTTCAACAATGTTTTTTTTTTTTTGTTTTTTTTTTTTACATTGCTACTCTTCCAAAGAAAGGTCGAATTTATAGAGTGGATAAATAATATACATTTATGCTGTGGCTGTCCACAGCTCCTAAGGAGTGATTCTGTCCCTTTCCAGTGGTTAAACACAAATCCATGCCACACTTGTCAAACTGACTTTGTCTCAGCAGATCACATAAAATCCTACATACATTGAGTATGAAAAGTGTAAACTTCAGAAGTTTTTATGTTTCAGGAAATTTTCCTGACCAACATGCAGAGTCCAATTCAGGATATAGAACAAATGGTAAGAAAGGATTTATTTGCAAAATAAACAAGAACACAAGCAGTGATGGTCAGTCAGATCTCAGGGTTTAGCAGTGTCAGGAAGGGAGAAGCAGTTTGCAAAAATTAAAGATATGGAGGTAAATCTTTGAAGGAAGTGAACTGAGAAGGTCTGCTGCTTTAGAGTGGAGATTCAGCATAGAAGAGGGTGAAGGATCCTCATGAGAGATGTTTGGTGAGGTTGGAGCCTTGCTGGTCATTCGGAGGATATAAAGTCTCGAAGTGTGAGATCTGAGTGATTGTTGTCAGAGTGGAGTTGGAGAGTGGGCAGGCAGGTGGCAGCTGAGATTGGATGATGGAGACAACCATAGAATGATTGATGGTCTGAGAATGATCTGATGGTGTCCAGGGAAGCATCCCTACAGGTTTCTACCTGGGAGTCAGAAGATGCTAGGAGTTAAAGGTGCAGGTAGCTCAGATGCATAAAGCTACCACAGATTTTTTCGAACGAGGAAACTCAAGAAGACCTCTGGCTTGATTTTACCAAGAGGGTTGACAATCAGGCGAAGGCTGGTCGTCCAACAGCTCCTTAAGTACCCAGCTAATTACCCAGCAGTGTGGCAGGTTAGCTCAATCTCTCCAACAATGATCCTCCATGGAAAACCTCACACTCACACAAACACAAACCAAAATCCCGACACAGCTCGTGAATATTTCTACTATGTATGGTAAGTGTACACACACACCATCCAAATAAGCATCCAAATGCTTATTTAGGCATGTAGCTTTTTTTAATACCATCAAACCATATCTACATTCAAGAACTTCTGACCCGTTAGCAGTCATTTTTGGAAAAAGTTGTGTTGCAATCTCCAAAGCTTTGTTTGAACTCTGTTTTAAAGTCTGCCCTCTGTCCCCACGATCCCCTCTCTCTCTCTCTCTCAACTCTCTCTCAATAATCACTAGCAATTTTCTCAGTGAATAAAATGATTTTCTAATTGCACTTGAAAAGAACATTTGAGCTGTAAATGATTTCTAAAGAAAACAAGAAAAAGTATACAAGTGAGCTGTCATAGGACTGATGAAGAGGTGTATTAAAACCTCTGATTGGAGAAGTCTCAGAACAATTGAACAGAATCAGGAGTGCTGCTGCATAAAGTATACCCTTTGGAAATGAGTCATCAGAAAAATTCAAGAAATACTACATTTATGTAGCTATACTAATAAACAATCAAATATTAGAAGAATACTCCGACATGTTTTTTTGCAATGCAAGAGTCCTACTAGAGCTTTAACTATGTTATGTTATGTTATGTTATGTTATGTTATGTTATGTTATGTTATGTTATGTTATGTTATCAAGCACAAGTAGAAAGATAAGGACACAGCCAGATTAAAGTTTCTAAATATAACTTAAAATCTAAAATGAGAGACATCAAGTGCAGTACGAAGGAAAGAGCCTCAAAACCTTGTATCTCAAAAGAGTCGTCTTTACAGGCAACAAGAATGAACAAGTATACTCAAAGCTGATACTGAAGTAGTCAGCCTAACTATTCCTGGGTAACAAAAGTACACCAGCCAACTCTAACTTTTGGGTGGGCTAAAAATTCATCCCCTGGGGCAGACTCATTAACTTTGGTCTCTTTTTTTTTTCATTTTAAAACAGTAACACATTAAAATAGTTAGTTTAATACAAAAAGTACTTTGTAGGCCATAGTTTACCTGCATGAGTTTTTAAAATCATGAAATTGCACCACATTCGTGTGTAACTGCACATTTGGTTAGACATTTATTGTACTTTATTTTTTTTAATTAACACTTTAATGAAATGCATTCTGGATCTTACTATGGACACACTGGGTCAAAAATTAGCATTCATGATGTTACTCATTTTGCATTTATGAATTGTATCCAACTTTACTACGCAAACACTTCTAACACTAAAGAATAACTATACATTATCAGCAAAATGAAACTGGGGTAACTTGGAATAACTAAGCAAGAAATTAACATCATAAACTAGAATCAGTATGAGAGGACTGAAGTAAATTAAAACAGAAACAAGGCCGATCTAATCAAAGAGAGAGACTAAGGAACACAGAATAATAGCAAAACTACAATAAATACGTCAAAATAAAAAATAAAAATAAAAAAAAAACTCAAAACAACCCAAGATCCTAAAAGACATTTCAAGGGTCTTTTCTTTGGTATTACTGAATTTATTATATTTCATATCTTAAAAGCTGCTTTTGGATAAATTTAAAAAAAAAAGCTTCATATATTATCAGGTCATCTACAGTAACATAAACCCCATGTCAGCTGTAAGGGTAAAAGCATTTTTAAGATAAGTTGTGGGCAGGAAAAGCTGTTTCTATATTAGACACATGACTTATTGTTGTTGTCCTATTTAGCCTCGTATCTGGATGGCCTACGGCAGAGAGGCCCGATGACTATCTTACGTCCATTTGCTATGCCCAAGACAGAAACCTGCTGGGTCTGGAGATATTTTCTGCAGAGCACAGTCTCAGGGAGCAGAGTGAGTGGGAGTAGGTTGTCTGTGTGTTTCATAAGATGCTGGCATTGTCTGAGTGTTCGTCCTTCTATGAGAGGGTTAAAAAGCGATCCAAGTAAACTGGTGTGGATGAAACACTGTTCTTTAAGAAGACTCAAGCAATCATTAGAACTTGCCCCCAAAAAGGAGAGTAATCATTCTTCTTGTTATGAGTAATACAACTCAATGCACAACACATTGTTAAATCAGTGGTATGACAATGGTATTACCAGTTACATTTTTAGTTCAATTGATCAATCCTGATTTGTTTTACTCACAAGCTATGTTTCAATGCCATTTAGACTGAGCTTTGCAGAGATAACATACCATTTTCTTTTTGTTTTGTTTTTCTAATGAAGAGGTTAGGTGAGACTTCCTCTAATCCAGTCTCTGATTGCTGCATACAATCATTACAAAATTGTCATCTAATTGCAAAAAAAGCCCAACAGGATTTACTTTCACAAGTGGAGCATTACAGTGGTGGGGATAACCCCCACCTTCACCCCAGAGAAGAGCCCCAAAAGTCTCTCGCGGCTGGTCCAACCGCAGGTCCAGAGATCTGAGACCCAAGGGCATACCGCCCTCCAACAGAGGCCCAATCAAGCCAGACCAGAAATTTGGTGTGTGTGGGGGGGGGGCTGAGACCATAAATACATTATCTATGTGGATGGTCTTCAATCAGCTCAACACTGCTGATGCAGGTGTGAACTTCCTAATTGAGCTAACACTAAATATATGAAAATAAGTAAATGAAGGTTTTTGCCAGTGCCTTCTTGGTGTTATTCTTGGTGTGTATGTATGTACATACCTTCTTTGTCTGTATGTTGATTTGCTACTGTCACTTCTAAGATTTTCTCAATATCTAATAGCCTAATCTGCATTTTTTTTTTTTTTTTTTTTATCTAATAGCCTAATCTGCATTTTTTTTATTTATTTTTTTGTCAAGCACATGGAAACTAAGACTAGGCCTGGTGCTAACAACATAACCACACGTTCTCTAATCAGCCTTCTCATAGCACTAGCTTTGCACAATCACTATTTCTAGGGGGAAAAAAAATCACTTTTTATGTCCGATGTACACTTTATTAGCTATATATGTAAGTTCTTTGTCTGCACTTATCTAGTGGTTCTCAGAGCTCAGTTTCCACCTTGAAGACTTCGGCGGAGACAGAATTGACATAATTTCTAAATTAGTACTCTGAGCTGTGTATCACTACATGTCACATTGTTGGCATTGTTGCTGCAACCATACCTGGCAGAGGCAGCTTCCCATCTGTTTGAAAGTCCCCTCTTGGACCACAGCCAGCGTGCTGCTTCACATCAATGGCTCACTCTCCATTTGTACGTGATGTAAAGCAATTGTCAATTGATCTGCAGCTTTTCAAGAACATTTGTCTTGCAAAGGGGTTTCATCTAGCAGAGATGAAACCACTTTCATGGCTTTAATTGTATCACAGAAGCAATTAAAGCCGTGTGTTTTGTGGAAAATTTTGCGGATTAGACCATTCAAAATAGGACATCAATTTACTCAAATTAATCAAACATGCATGTTTGCTTTGAGACTTGTTGGTTCACTGTATCTTGTTGTTCAAATATCCAATAGTTGGGCTTGATTCATTATTCTTCACTTTAGTTTAATTTGATTTGCTTATTTCTCTGCGTGATTCTTTGTTACGAGTCACAGCAAATAATGCAACATCAGTGTATTTGATTTTTCCATCTTGTTATTTGTACTCCATCTGTGATTGGCTTCAACATGATGTGTAGCTTGAGACAGTGTTATTATTTTTGCCTGTAATATGGGACTGTTAAACTCTGGAACCTCTCGCTTGTGAATTATTCCTGTTCATAACATAATTGAAGCATCTTGCAGGTTGCAGCGATTCTTTTAGGACTAAACGACTGAATGTAAAATATTTTATGAGGTGTCTCTTTCTCAAACGATGGAAATCAGAGTCCATTCATCATTGACTGTACAGTTTTTAGTTCATACATTCCAAGAAGCTTGAATGTCATGAGAAAGTTAATATTTATCTGTAACAGAATTCCAAAAGTGAAACACAAATTATATGAATTTCAATTTCGGCTGCTTATTTCTGCTCTTTTAGAAGCACCCAAATCTTTGTCACAGTAAATCAGAAAATTTGAACAATAGAGAAAAACGATATGACCAGATTTTTTTATGAAGAATTTTTTCTTTTTTTTTTTTTGGTCATATTTTGGTCAAGATGGAAGTCTGAAATAACAGACACTCCACAAGGACTGTGAGCTGTATTCAAGCATAATAATGGAAAATTGAAAGGAGATTCGTAATGTGGTAGAAAAAGGCACAGAAGCAGCAGGAATAATTGCAGCCTTAAAGGGATTATGAAGCAAAGCCCATCCAAGACTTTAGGGGAGACTGACATTGCATGGAACGTGGCTTGAGTCAGTTTTTTAAGAGCCATCATCTGAAAAAGGAGACATTAGAAGGATCCTGCCTGGGTTCAGAAGAAAAAGGACTTGACCAGAATCTGCAGACCAAAATTAATTTTTGCATTTAATTTGGAAATCTAGGTTCCACAGAATCCAAGCTGCTGAAAGTCCAAAGGGAAGCCTCCACAGTAATTTTTAAATGTCATGTCATCCGGTGGTGTTGGTCTCCTGTCCGATGTCAGTGCAGTCAGTCCTTTACCACAAAACTGCAAAGCACTTTGTGATTCAATCTGCTGAAGAGCTTTGTAAAGGTGCTGATTTCATTTTGCAGAAGGACTTGGAACCTGCCCACACTGCCAAAGAACCAACACTTGGTTCAATGACACCAATATGACTGCCTTTAATTGGCAGGCAAACTGGACTGACCTGAGTCCACAGGTAAACTATTGGGTTTTGTCAAAAGGTAGAGGAGAGGCATCAGAGCCAAGTCGCAAGCTTATTCCCTCAATGCCACACTGCACTGATGTAGTAATTATTGCTAAACAAACCCAGACCAAGAATTCAGTGCGTATATTGTCATAACTGTACTTTTTAGTGGTCCAGCATTTCTGTTTAAATATCCTTTCTGGTTTGTCCGACACAATGTTCACATTTTCCAACTTGGGTTTTCATTAGCTTTAGGTCAGTGAAGACCAAACCTTCTAACACAATGGCCAAGATAGTCAAGTTGTAAGCATTGCTGGTCACACAAAAGCAATGTTTCAATAAGAAATTCAAAAATACATTTTGAATTTATTATACATTTTACATTTATTGTCATCTTAATAAACTAAATATACAGTGTTTAACTGAAATGAACAAAAAAAAAATTAATTCTTAAAAATTAAATTCAATCAGCAATTCATTCTAGATTCAAAACTTTATAAATGTCAGACATTCAGTTCACCCAACTCTGCTTCTCGCTAAAGGTTGCTGGATGTTTGTAGTTCTATTCACCACAAAATGAAAATGATTGCAGAAAACTAAATGAGTAGCTAATATTGTTTGTGAAAATGTCACCTTATGACAAGTGACTATCTCAACTTCCTGTGCTCGAAGGCCAGATTTGCCTATTGTGGTTTGGTGGGCCTCATGTGGCCATCATCATAATCATCACAATGAATAGAAAAATATAATTTAACACATAATTACCCTTTGTGTAGTTAACCAGTGTGATGTAAGGGTTCTTACTTTCTGATTTGATTTATTGTAAAAAGAAATATTGGAGTTTTGATATTCTAATTTATTTATAATAAATAATAATTGATTATAATTTATTACAAAAATGTAATAATTTATCTATAATAAATAAATTAAAGGAATTTAAGCCTTCCTCTAATTATTTACAACCAATTATAATTTATGGGCATAGAAATAAGAATGCAAAAGTGGCTTCAGGTAAAACAAATAACACTTGAATTATTACTTATTAAATAGTCTTAAATTCTAACAGTCTGTGCTCAGAGAAGCATCGGCAAAAGACCTACATACTGAGGGGATAAAATGTTTAAGATGGCATGAGCATTCCCTTACCTTCTTTTTTCTTTTTTGTGAAAAATGAAAGCATAGACGCATCCATAACGCAGCCACATTCAGAAACTAACCTTCACTGCAAGCATCAAGGAGAAAGAGTCCTGAAACACTCCTGCACAAATAATAAATATCCGAAGTATTTGCATGCCAGGCACACTCGCCCTGTGTTAACAATGCCAGGTCTCCCTACATCAAAGTGAGAAGTCCTTGAAAAAACAGAGCATGAGGATGGAGGTGTCTGTGGGCCTTCTTGGTGAGGCATGGCAAGTTGCTTGCTAAGTATAGCCAGAGGAGAAAAGAAAGAAAAAAAAAAACAGAAAGAAATGACGGTGCATTGAAAATTCCTTCCTCTGACAAAAAAAAATGCAGAACGTTTCTCCCTGCGAAAATAGGTGTAAGGGCTGCATAGGGGAAAGAAAATAATTACATTTTCAAATTTTAAATGTTAATTTTTTTTTGTCCCTATTACAACAGCTTTTAAATGATTGCTAAGCATCTCTAAGACATGTAATTGAAAACTCATTACAGATATTGTCATTGTATGTAGCATCACAGTGATCAGAGACACACAGAGCTAATTTCATTTGGATGACTGACTTGATGATGCATGTCTTGAGGGAAGAACACTATGTTGGGGTAACAAAAGAAAAAGACTTAACGTAGCAGAAAACCTACGACATTCCTAGAGGAAAAATGCACACTTTAATATTTCCCTTGGGTATTTTATTGAAAACTGAAAAACTGAAATCTGCCGAGCAGAACACCTCCGAGCCTACCCAAGGTCAAGAGAAAAAAAAGAAAAGAAAAGAAGGGAAAATAAAATAAAATCTAATAATTTAATTGATTATTTCATAAAGTTATCAATGCTTAGTAGCGACATCAGCACACCAAGAAAATTTATAACTTTTTATCCTTTAGTCGTACCATTTATTTGTGAATATTTAAGATAAAAATGCAATCGTTTTACTGCTTATGCTCAACTGCATTTGATGAGCATATTGTATAAACCACCAGGGAAAACAACAAATAACCTGCTGCACACTGTAAAGAAATAAGATATTACGTATAGGAAACCAGCCTGCTGAGTAAGGAAACCTATAAAGAGGTTTGCAAGCACCTGGTAGAATGAGTGAAGGTTGGAAAGGACAATGCAGCCCAATTTCAAATTAAAGCCCCTGTGGAAATTATCACCACAACCCATTTACAAGTAATTCTGCAAACTAATCAATTTTAGGCTTTTTCATTTTTAACCATGCTTGATTATTGGCTTACAAAGCTTGGGTCAGTGTTTCATAGTTATATGTAGAAGACAGAACTGCTGTTTGACTATAAAGCCGACTATCCCTACAGCTCAGAGAGACAGAGGTCCGAATGTGACCTGCACAAGTCCAGGTCACATCCATGAGTGTAAAAAGACCATCTAACCAAAGAAAGGAACACTTTCCAGATGTCATTGTCTGAATACATCCCTAATTAAAATAGTTTAATTGAATATTATGGCTCAAAAATAGGCCTCAAGGCCCTAGTCTTTTCCTAGTTTTCTAAGAGATCCATAAACTCTTAACAAATGTTTTCAGCTCCTTCTTTTAGCCTGTAGGGGAAGCTGAGCTTAGTTTTATGAATGTCCTTTGTTTGATTAAACAATTATTAAATAGTGTAATTAGAAATAAAATAAATTTTGATTACTCTGATTCTGAGCTCTAAGGTGTAATTATGTTAGTGTTAAATACGAATAAGTCTGGATCTTGACAAAAATGTAAAAATGCTCTAAATTCTCCTTAAAAATTGTGGGGGGGGGGGGGGAAATAAGTGCAAAAGAGAAGATTTTGTACTTCAGGCTGGGTGTTTTTATTACAATTTTATTATGACCAATGCACAACTTAATGTGGCTTACTCATGCTACAGCTTCTCCAAATTGGTAAGCTCTGTTTCATATTCACTGATAAATGTGTTTCAATCGTTCTTATCTAATCTCTTTCAAGAAAAATGGATGTCTTTTGTCATTTTTAGAATACGCAATATTTGAGTTGTGAATTCTCAGACATGGCACCAAATGTCCCTGTGCAGAAAAGCAGTGTTGATTAATTACCCTACTTATCAGTAAAATTAAGAATCTGAGCTCCTTTCAGTTATTACATTTGTTTTATGTTTTTTGTGGCGGGAGAGGGAGGTAAAGCAAAATCACCTGTATTAACCAAGTGTAACAATCCTTAAACTTGCTTTTATTTAACATTATTTGTCGTATTACATTATAAACACATCATCTTATCAAGGAAACACCATAGCACCAAAACAAGTAACAAAACACCATCCGTGCCTGTCAAAAATAAATCCATGGTCATAGACTCCAAGAGCTATGACCTCTCAGGTGTCACAAAGATGCTCTGTCCAACTTGATACATGTTCTGGCCTCTGTGAGTCATGGCAACTCCCCATCCAATTACCATCCCATAATATATCAAGGGAATTACAGTGAAACTGAGCAAAGTCAGAAGTGGCTTGAAGACACCTGTGGGTAATGGACAGTCATGGCATTTTGTTTGGATCACACCACAGATGTAATGATTCTGTTGGAGAGAGGCCAAGTTGACTGATAACTAGGTCAAAAGGAGAATGTGCTGCATCATTTCTCCCCATGAAACATCTAATCACTACAGATTTATTACGTGACCTGATTTGTGAGTGAACCCCAATTAAAATAGGTCGATGAGAAGATCCAACTTGATGTCAACAATTTTAAAATGAACAATAATGCCGGGCTTTGTTCATGTCTGCAGCTCAAATACATAAAGCAAGTTTTCAATTGTTGTTTACTTGAAACAATGTCTTTTGAATTTTTGCTTTAAAATCTTAACCTACAATTTCTAAAAAAAATAGTCAAGATCTCATGCAAAGAAGGCTAAAATGTGAAATGTCGATGTGCTGTGTACACTGCATGCTGTCTCACTAATATGTGCTGTAATATCACACTACAGATTTAGTGTACAAAAGTGAGTTGGTGCTCTGAATAGCATAAAGAGTTCGGGCCATGTCTGGCTTTATGGATGAATAATTGATCCACTGTGTGCATCACTTGGCTCAAATTATCGCTCTGTTAACATAAGAAAACAATATAGTTATCAGGGGAAAAAATACATCCCATAATAACAGTAAAAACATGGATGAATACTTTGCATCTTTCATCATTTGTGTGCAGCTGTACCAATGTCAAGGGCTTCTGCTGGCATGTTTCTTGTTTCTGTTTTAAAAAAGGGGAGCAAGGGTTTCCTTAAATACATACAGATTAATTATTATACAACCTAATGAGTGGGGAAAAAAACCTAAACCAAAACATAGATTTTTGATTAGTTTGGGAAATGAGCACAAAAGTTAGTACAGAAAAGAAAAGTGGCAACTTAGGATTTCATCGTGGCATCACTACTATACTACCTTCTCTGTGATGGTCTGGTGTCATTAGACATCATGTTAAGGAAATAAAGGTACAATGCATTTCCTGAGAGTGCCACAAAACATGAAGCCTAGTGACAATTTAGATCAATTCAAGGGGGAGACTTAGAGGATGCAACCAGAAAGTACTCAAGCACAGATAAGTCGTCACAGTTTCACTTCACTGCTTTTCTTACCATGGACTGAGACTTTCATAAGAGAGTATAGCTCAGTGAGTTTTACGTCTCTTACTTCTGAGATGATTTACGTTATACAGGCTTTACGGATTTCATACGGCTTTCTAAAGATGCCACAAAGTTCGATATTTGTAATATCATGGCCCTGACTCCATTGCTTTCCTTAAGCTGTCATTAAATCCTTCAGCAAGCCTGTTGTATAAAGTTTGTGAAATCAAGTTTAGTTATTTATTTATTTTTGCAAAGGTGGCTCAGCTGACTTTATGGTCACAGCATTAAATTGTGCAACAGTATCATTTACAGAATTGTTTTGTGGAGTTTAAGATAAATCTTTTTTTTTTTCTTTTAGAAATGTGTATGTATATAAACTTTGGGTTTCCTGTAAGGGAATGTTTCAAGTCACACTCCTGGTGGTGATTTCATGGTTCTCCACAATTCAAAAAAAGAGTCAAGCAAGTTAGATGTGATCAGAGCTGGCCCAAGGCATAGGCTTTAATCAGTTTTTTTGTTTTTTGTTTTTTGAGACTTAGAATACTATTAATTTTGATTTGGTGTTTCAGCATAGACAAATTAAAAGCTTTGAAATTGTTTCAAACTTGAATATAAGATTTTATGGAACTGGAAAGTTTTATTTGTAAAAGTGCAAAGAATAAAGTCCTTCAATCTTTACTTTGTAGTTTGAGCTTGGTTTGCTCTCAAATAAATCATATCAACACAGTTTAGTGTTTAATATAAAACATATTGCCATGTTGAAAAGCAAACATTTCATTAATATTTTTAGATGTTTTAAACTGTGATCCAAGAAATATTAATCATTAGAGCCCTGGCTTATTGGAGAAAAATATTTTTGACAAGTCTCTCCCATGCCTCAAAAATATATAGTTATTTTTTCACAAAATGTGTAATGCATTAATATGTGGCACAGCAGGTATTTGACAGTACCGTTAAGACAGAATATCATCGCTTAAGGCAAGGTGACGGGGACAATAATCTGCAGTGCTTTATGTTTAATAATTAAATCCCAGAGGTGGATGCAAAAAGATGCTGGTGTCCTTGTTTCCAGTTCTCTCAACACTCTATCAGCTGGGTCCAGGGTAATCATTCAAAACAGCGGAGAGCATAGTTCATGTTTTCCAATTGTACAAAGGTTGATTATTGTTAAAATGATGTGGGAACAACACATGTACCAAGGCCGGGATACACAAAATACATGTATTTTGTATTTAGTTTGCACAAAACAAAATAGCAGGAAAACTACACTTTCCATTTGCAACCTCATGTTTCAAGGTGTACGCTTATTTAAGTTTGATGCATCACTGGACCTCCGTGTGGTATTTAGAATTATATGCGTTTGCTTTGTGCCTGCTTTGATTTTCTTGACCTTGTAAACATAGACTCATTCCTTTTATTTGCAGGAATTACTCATTACACAAACTGACTCCACCCTCCATCGCTCCCCCCCCCCACAATTCCCTCACCTCCACCCTGCCTGCTCCCATCTTTTGATGGAACTACATTCTTTTTGATGGAACTACATTCTTTGTAAGTCAAGAAATGTAGTTCCAGAGGTGCACGGTGATTTATTGCATTTTGTATAAATGTGAATATGCAACAGAATTTACCTTTGGATCTGTGTGGTCTGCACGAGCAAGAAATGTCATAACTCTGAGGCAAAACTGACCGTCACAAGTAAATGCTGATTAATTCATGGAACTCTCAAGAAAATTTATGAAGTACAATTTTAATTTCTTATTGCCTTATATATTTAGGGTTTTGAGGCAATTTGGCCAGAACATGGCATTTGGCCTATGAATCAGTAATTAATGTGTTTCTTCATGTGACATTTTAGCACCGTCTGTCTACATTCATTATTTTTACGTCCCTGTCTCCATTTTCATATTTCACATTCTTGACTGGGGGTTCTTAAAATGTCATCTGCTGAGACATTTTTTTTTTTTTTTTACATTGACATATCTTGTTAAAGGCATTAAGTGAGAACATTCTATTTAACTGGAATTAAAAAAAAATAAATTGAATCATCTCACATTTAATAGACATGTGAAACGTTGAATGTCAAGTGTTTTTTTTTTGTTGAATTGTTCGTTGCTGCCATTTTACATTCATCTAACAGTCTGTTAGTTGAATATACAACGTAAACCTGAATTCATAATAGGCGAACAGTCTAATTATATCTGTGTTCAAGCAAGTGCCAAGTATGTCTCAATGGGTTTCATGCAGCTGAATGTGTGTGCATAAATGTAAGCTTGATTAAGAAATTGTTAAATCAGCACAAACTATAATCAAAAGCAGGAAGCCCAAAGACTTTCTCACCTATACAGCAAGGTGATTTAAGGTTCAATAAACTGATCCAAATCAGGTTTGGTTTTTACTTTTATTTTGTAAATATTGTTTATTTTGGCAAAGTTTGAGTTAAGTTTGACAAACTCACCAAGTAGATAATAAGAGAGTGCTCTTATAGTCATGTAACGATGAATGCCAAATGAAAACATAAAAATATCATCCTAGTTCCTGAGCCCATATTGCACTTGTTTTAATAGTAGAACAAAGCAAAAGACACTCGAGACAAACAAAGGAATTAACATGGCAATAATTTACTAACAATAGTGAACACAGAGAAATTCACTTAATATACTGTATATTGACCTATCCAACATAAATGAACAACAAGGAAATAATCAAAAGACAAACATCCAAGCGTTATAACAATTACTTGCACACTGAGTGTAATCCTTTACCAAAATGATTGTCTTTCAATAGGCTACTTCCTTTTTGAACTGGTTTAGTCAAAGCAAATTTATAACCACCTCATTGGGCTGTGATACTGCAGCTGTTTCTCTGAAAACCAGACAGTCTCTTTGTAATTATACTGAGCAAGAACATCTTTTTTGGAATTATGTGAAAGCCATTGATGTACATGAATTTTCATGTGAATCAGTCAAACATTTCTGTCTAAGTCTGGCCCACCTCTGAACTGAAGTCTTATTGTACACTGAGATTGATGGTCATAAGACACGACTGTTCCAGCAAGCTTTCACATGGGGAGAAGTTGATTCCTTGTTCGCTCAGCTCTGCTGTGTTGTGTTTTGTTCGTCAGTAAGCTTGGTGCAAAATTCTCTGTCTGCACCCACTTGCTGTGCAGACTTGTGTCAGTTTAAACCAACAAGTCTTTTAGGAGATTTCCCCATTCTATTACCATAAGGTTCCATCATGTTCCAAAGCTTGGTCCACACAGACCTCCACTGCCTGTGCCAGAAGGAACAGGACCATCTGCCTGAGTGACACCAAGATGTTGTGCCAAGATTGAGCCTTCAGCCAAGTTGAGTAGGGATGTTGGAACTGCACTTTTTACAGTGACCACCGATTCTTGAAAGCCAAACTCACACTGCAATAGTTTTGAGTCTTAACCCAAATGTTCTGTGGTGAAAGAAAATGTCTTGTATCTGAAAAGGTTAGTCTGTTGTCAGTTAGTGTGACAGATGCAATGCCTGCTGATTCTGCGATTTTCTCTGAACTGTGTGGCATTTTCTGGGACATCATGGAGTTTTTATGCTGCTGTTGCAACCAACATGTGATTCTTGTCCTTTATTCCACAGCCAGGCGCATCTGCATTCTTTTTTATCATCCTCCATTTTCCCTATTTTCACCATCTAAGTCAAATAATAAGCACAACAACAAAAACTGCTGTATATTTATTTGATGGGCTGCGATGCTTGACTTCTGATAAGTCATCTGCAACTGTTAAAAATCGCACAGCTCAAAAGGTGAAACAACCTGATTCAGACTTGAAATAAGTTGCTCTATATTTTCCTCTGTGGCTGTCTGGTTCTGGTGAGTTTGGTGGGTCTCCATGGTGATCCAAAAACCGAATTCAACTTGAATTCTTCTTGCACCTTAAATTAAAGTTATGTATTACAATCCAGCATTTTTCTTCTCATAACCCAACAACTCCCTGTAAATTTTAAAATCTTACTCTAACATTCATATTTTGTTTGTTTGTTTGTTACTAAATTTCTCCGCTTCAATGATAAGATTAGAATGTACATTAGAACTGGAAATTTTGTGTTTATGTCAATTTTTTATTTTTTTATTTTAGTTCAGTAGCAACCAGTAGATATTGCCTCATTAACGAATGCATGTATTTATTTAGTTCTTTGGTGACCAGCTTTACTTCATTTAAATTCAAGTTGGGGTGTTTGAGAAATATTCACAAGTCCTATCATTTTAGTTTTATAGTACAGAGCCCTCTAGGGGACATGGGGAATTTTATTTTTTTTGCGTTCCCTCGCAATATGCTTACTGCAATATTTGCTGGTCTATTTTGTCACAAATGTTATTTTAATGTTTCAAATATTTCACTACGAGATATTGAGATACTTGGAAAAACCTTATAGCAGAAAGTACGATGGCCACTGTAAGAAGGGCTTAGAGTATTCAGTTACACCGAATGAACTTATCAATACATAATTCCAAGAGAACGCAAAACCTATTGAGAGGTAACATAAGAGTTTTGTGAGGTAACGCAAAAGAAAAAAAAAATCCTCCATTTCCCCTACGGGGCTCTGTATTATAGAGATCACTCAATGTAAAACATTTATTCTTTACATTAACTTTGATAACCTAATAGGTTTATTGTCAGTTGTCTATTAGTTCTCAATCACATAGCTTAACTGAGTTATAAAAGTTGAATTTCATGTAGCTCAATTTTATCGCACAATTCAATTAAAATAGACAACAGTTAAATAGAGGATTCAATCACTTTTTACATAATTATGTCTTCATGATCTCAAGTTTTCTAAGTGTTTATTGTTGTAATATATAGAGATAAACACTGTCAATTAAATAAAATAAAAAATTATTATATCCCGTGAGGGCGTTCTTAAAATTCATACCCATACATCCAAGCCAGGATGTACAACAACTGGAGATATGGAGTGATGAGTGTAGTTTGCCAAGCTATATAGATAAATGCTGGCTTTTCTCAGTGATACATTCTCATAAAAACCACTGAAGGTCAATATTTCAGCGTATAATGAAGCTACCTTAAGCTGGAGGAAATATGGCCAACGCTGTACGCAAAAGGGCAGCTCGTTAATCTAGTCACAGTGGGGGAGGAAACCAAAGTCAAGAACTTAAGCGCCTTTTCTCTGAGATGAGCATATGAGATAGAATATGTCAGCCCTTAAGGTCAGGCAGGTGCTTCATCCTGATGTATTTTGATAAGAACAGCCATCCTACAAATCCTGCAGAAATTATTTGAAACGGTCTTCTGACAAGATAATTTGCTGAGTTCCTCTATAGGGCGAGTGCTTGTGGGGTCCCGCATGGGAAAGGAGCACCAACCACTGCTGTTCCTGAATCTATTGGCGAAGGGGGGATGGGGGGATTATATATTTTTTTGCAAACACTACAGTGGGGAAGGAATAAAAAAAAGAAAGCTGTCAGTGACCTTTATAAAAACATCTTACTTCACGTCTCACCTAGAGGAGCTTAAAAGTGGGTCATAGTTAGCTTTTGGCACATGGGGTCACTAAGGAGAATCTTGATTGTAATTACAGCCACATTAAAAATACACATATGAAACCTTTTTTTTTTTCAACCATTATTGATGCTATTTATCTCCATCTCCACGTCTAATGTCATGGCTTCCCTCCAAACGAAGATGGAAGATGTCTTTCTAAGTGACTTTATAGAAAAACTTGTGCATTTTCTGGTCCAGCAGCCTGCTTATGAAAGGACACTGAGGCTATAGAGAAGTCAGGCCTGGGTATGTTAATGGCCAACACTTTTTTTCTCCCTCAGTAGCACACCACTGAAATGCCCTGGAGCAAGGCACTTAACCCCTTGCTTTATACTGCTTTTCATCAACCACCAACAGAAGACTGATTGCTGTACAGCTCCCTGGTGTGAGTATACCTGTACAGTGAACAGGGATGTAGGTCATTGCAAAATACATTGTAAACATGCTGTCAAAATATTTCCCTGAGCAAATAAACATTAGAAATAACATAAATATAGTGCTGAACAGATCCTCTCCTTGCTGTCTGTGTGAGTTTGCTTGTGCGTGTGCATGTGTGAATTCAGAAGGAGGAGGAGGTAAAAACGAAGTGAACTGTAACATTTACCACACAATACAGTGTGGAGTCTCTGTGGATTGCCTGCATGGGAAGACTGATAAATTTACTGGCACCACCAACATCCATAAGAGCAGAATGAACCCAATGATACCAAAGCTATTAAAAAAATAAATAAAAATCTAGACTTTGGTCATTGTCACAATGTGTCACATACGGAGAGACGCAAACAAATGAAATGCACCAAACAAACACAAAAGAAACGCAAACAAAAAGCAAATGGAGCAAACAAAAAAGAGACGCAAAGAAAAAAGACTATAACCACAAATGAAATGCAGCAAACAAAAAGTGCTGAAAACGGAAGTGCTCCAGACCACTAGAGGGAGTCGAACAAAAAACAGCTGTGTCCAAATTTAGGGTCTGCCTTACGGTGGCCGACAGGTTCAAACATCTCCGAAAACGTCGGAGCAATATTGTAATTAAGTGATTTAGTGTTGAACTGAGCAGATATTTCAGATCTGTACATCTGCATTCTCGCCTAAAAACTTTGTAAAAAATCATTTTGTGTAATTTTAAGTGTAACACAGCACAAATAATTTTGCCGCCATTGCTGCTTTTCTGAACACCCGTTTTAAAGGATGGAGACCTTAAATTTGGACACAAATTTTTGTTTTTTGTTCGACTCCCTCTAGTGGTCTGGAGCACTTCCGTTTTCAGCACTTTTTGTTTGCATCTTTTCTCTTGTTTGCTGCATTTCATTTGTTGTTGTGGTCTTTTTCGTATGCATCTCTTTTTGTTTGCTGCATTTTATTTGATTTTTGTTTGCGTCTCTTTTTTGTTTGCTGCATTTGCTTTTTGTTTGCGTTTCTTTTTTTTGTTTGCTGCATTTTATTTGCTTTTTGTTTGCGTTTCTTTTTTGTTTGCATGTTTTCTCTGTTGCTGCGCATTTGCACCTGTCGGCCACCATAGTCACAATTGTCCAGTTAGAAAAAAACAACAACCAAACATCCTGCTCTATGGAGATATTTGTGAATTCTGTTTGATTGTCCTCATGAACAAACTGAAGTTTATCTACATTACCTCTATCCTGGTCAAAATTGTACTTTAGACGGTTTGTTACAAAAAAATAATGTATATAAGAAGCCTTTTAAGAAACCAGGTTAGTATAAGCCCAGTACTAATTTCAATTTAATGTGAAAAAAATTTATATCTCTTGAACTTTCTCCTATTTATTTAATATGAGCTACAAGCCCCAATGTACTTTAGTGGGAATTTAGGTTGCTTGTGTACTCTAAATGAGTGCTCAAATGAAATGCCAGTTTCCTTTTGGAAAATTGAGTTATCCATGTAGTGACAGGCCATCTCAGTTATGCTATCAGCTTTAGGTGGACTCCCATATCTTGATAGGTTTCACTTGTGTCACACTCTTTTTGACGTGGATTAAGCAATGCTTTCTGAGATGGCATATTGTTGTGTTTTAAACCCTGCTTCATCTCTGACCTGTCTGGTAATAGTTTGTTCTTTGCTCCTCTTCACTTGATCTCCTGTCCTCTAGTCAACTTTTGATGCCTATTTATTTATTTGCTTTTGCAGTACATAGAAGTGGACAGTAACTAATTTTACTGAGTTATATATACATATGTGTGTGTGTGTACTTCCTCACTTAACTGTAACAGGTTCAGCCGTTAACACAATTTAATCTTTGGTTAAACCCAGATTAAATACCAACAAGGCAGGCTATGTCCCCGCCCCGCCACGCTGTGCAGACGGTGCGCGCCCCCAGCACCTCGGCGTCTGATCACATTTTGCTAAGCAACAGGTTTCCGCGTGCACGGACGCGGATTGAGCTGTCTTTCACTCCCCCACGGAGAGACACATATCCTCAGCCAGTCAGAAAACTGCCCTCCCAAACGACGTTACAAGTCGCCGTCTCCGGGCGGAACACACTTGCAGCTTGATGGTGAGCAATGGCACTCTTGCAGAGCAAACTTACCAGTGTAATTAACTTTAAGCAGCCGAGACGCAGTTTGCACCGTTGAATACGGCAGATGGACATGTGTGTACTCTAGATGTCAGATTACCGTATAGTAAATCCCGGGCCCAGCGTTTTCAGAATGAACGCAGACAGACGCGTCGGATGAGTGTAATGCTACAGTAAGCTGTTGTTTAACTGTGTTCTTTTGGCTCCAGGCCTCAGCCTGTTTTTACGCATGCGGAGGCAGTCCAGGGTTGACTTTAACCAACTAAAACTGATTAAAAGTCCACTTTAAGGCTTACCTGCTCAAGGAGGTAAAGGCTCAGGAGGTGTATTATAGTCTAAACTTACCAATGGCCCACAACCCCTGTAGAGACTTGATGTAAATCAACAGGGAGTTTCTGAGTGAGGCATCCTCCTCCACACCGCTTCAGGCAATCGATAGTCAGACACTTTGTCTCAAGCAGTGTGGGGTGCTAATGGAGCTCGGCATTAGGGGATGTTTAGGATGTCAGAAAGAATTCATTCTGAAAACGTTTGTTCATCTTAGGTTTGTAGACTTATTTAACAGATTTGCACAAAATGCCACCCCTAATCTATTTCTATTTTTTTTAACAGTACATCAACTGGGGTATATGCCACGAGAGGTGGTGACGTATTTCCGTTTGAATTTATGCCACATAGATTGGTTCCGGGTCCTGCTTGCTCCCATTGTTTTTAGCCAAAGCTCCAAGATCTGAACCATGAAAAAGACGCAAAACTTAAATATCTGTGAGCTACTGGTACAACAATCGAGTTTTGTGGTGTGCCGTTGTGTCCAGTAATTAGCCGGTACCATCCAGTGCTTAGTTTTTTCATTTTCCTGCTGATATCAAGGCGACAGCGGACTGTAGCCAAAACTTAGCCACTACAGCTAACACACGGTTTGTAGCTGCCTGCTTTTTCAAAGCTTGAGGATATTGAAGATCCAGCGTCAGAAATGGGAAGACGGAGGTTAAAAGGGAACTGTACGCGCTTCGTTCAGTGGAATAATTTGTTGGAGGAAAACAATGCAGGAGAAAATCCACTGCTACGAGAACAGGCCGAGAATACAGGCAGCGATTCGGCACAAGGTAAGTCAATACGTGTGTGTTGATGTATGCGTTTGTGTTATACGGAGTATGACATTATTTTTAGGCAACTCCTTAGCTTTTGTTTATATGACAATTATATAAAATACATTTAACATGCAGTCGGAGCGAACAGCCAAGGGCAGCAACGCTTCAGCCCGATCCAAACCACACAAGTAGTCAGATTAATGTCCAAAACCTTTGCTTTACACACGTTTATGTGTCACCGATCCACATGAAAAATCCACAGAACCAGTGGTAGAACTCGCGTATTTCCCGAATCCCGAAAATATGACATTTACCTTTGCTGTTTCATAATTATAATCCACGTTAGAGTGAATTTTTCCACTTGGCTGCTATAATCTGTTCTTGCTTTTACCAACGTAATTTCTCTTTTTTTCCCCCCTCTGAGATTCTGCTTAGAAAATGAGGTTATGAAGTTACATTTTCCCGCTGCTTTTTGTTTTTAAAATGGTAAAGTTAGGTTTGCCTCGACTTTTATAAACTAATGCCTCTTATATGCATCATTTTTTGTATTACTGTTGGTACAGATATTAGGCGAACATTGTGCTTTGCCTGCTAGTAGTTTAAATTAATTTCAGCTGCACACTTTCAAAAGAGTATTCAGATTTTAACATGCATTTTCTAAGTAGTATTTTAGTTCAGTCTTACTCAGTAACTTAAGTGTTGTTGCAACTCTGAAACATTTGTTGCAGTTTCTTTGGGATACCAGAACTATTTCACTTAAACATTTAATTTCCTGAGATATTGTCAATTTATTTTCAAGCAAAACTCTCAAAAAGAGCTGAGGATTTATTAGTTTTGATTACGTTGTGCAGCTAAATATGGACGCTTATTAGTTTTTTGTTTGTTTTTTAATTTTTCAGATTTGTATCGCCACACCTCATGATGTGTTTCTGAGCCATGCTCGCTGTGCCGATTACCTTTCTATTGGCTCCAAGCACCTGGACCAGCTGACAGCGTCCATCAGTCCACGGCCTGCCGGATCATCACAGCGTGGACTAACTTTTTTTTTTTTTTTTACAGTACTTGGTTTAACTATGATCTTGAAACCGGAGCACCAGATATGCAAAAATCTACCTGCAGACTTTGTTGGCTACCCTGACAATGCAGTCATCCTGGACGGGGCTGAGCCGGTCTTCCTGTCCTCCAGAGTGACGAGTTTTCGTCACCAGTAAAGGCAAACAAGTCTGATGTCTGATTAGCTGCTAGGAAGCATATTATATATTCTCTGTTCATTTTGCTATCCTGTTTGTACTTACAATAAAATTGAATCTCATTTGTAATACTCTACATTTCACAAACCCTTTTTTCTCTTTTCTCTGTGTTTACGTTATATCAAGTATTTGCATGTAGATCAGGAGTTCAAGTGAGATGTTAAAATGCAACACATTTAAGGTAATACCAGCAAAGAAATGTGAATATTCTTTTTTCTTTTTTTCATACCAGATTTGATTTTAATTGATTCCTCCCGTCCTCAATTTCTATAATAAAATCACAGAAAATATTTTCGGATGCTAACTTCAGCTTCGACTGATAGCTTGGGCACAATATAGACAGATCTATATGTTTATATAGATGTATATCTATATCTATAATGCATAGATATGTAGATTGCACACTGCACAGATAATCAAAACTCTTAACGTTTACATAGCACCTTTGTAAGCTTGTCCCCATTAGCTACGTCAGACGTATGAGGCATTATGGTGAATACAAACAATTTATTAACTTACCTTCGAAGTTATTCTGAAGTTTTGACACATCTTGCTTAAATCCTTTGTTGTTGTTGGAGCGTTTCAGGACGTCTGAATAATTTTATAGGCATCATTAATAGTCCTGCAGCGACTGAGAAGCCACTGTTAACATACTGTTGCCTGTGCACCGGAACCATTATACGTGGCAAAAAAATGCAGAAGTGCTAAAACGGAAATCCGTGGCATATACCCCATTGTTGCAATAACCTTTATATATAATCAGCCATAACATTAAAACTATATTCCTAATATTTTTAAGGTGCCAAAACAGCGTAGACTGGTTGAGACGGGAACTTGTAGCTGAAGCAAATCCAACATCCGGTTTAATTTGGAAACCAAGTCAACACTTCAAATTTGATGCTGTGCTTCATTTTTGCTTTGTCACACATTGCATAATCCTACTGAAAGAGGCTGCAGCCGCCAGAAATTATTTTTCTTATGAAATGGTGTGCATGGGCTACGACAATTCTTGGAGTATTATAAGCAAGCAAAATGGTAGAAAAAAAAAAAAAGGTCAAAGAAAGGCTCTTAATAACTAAGAACTATAGTCCATTGTTCAGGTTAAAATGCTGCTCTGAAGAGCTGGATTGTTTGTAAATGTCAAATCACTGTCCTGAAAGTTGGCGCTAGAGAAGCACAAGATAGACAATTAATCAATCAATCAAATCTATTTGTAAAGCCCATTTCAGCAACAAGGCAGATCAAATTTCTTTACATCATGAAAACATAAAAACATCAAAACACATCACACAGTCAACAATTGCGGAAACCAGTAACAGACGTTGCATTTTGCCATCATTAATTAAAAATATTTTAAAAAATCATCAATATGCAGCAAATATGTTGTGCAATGTTCCATTTATCATGGTTCAAATGCATCTCTAAACTGGTGGGTTTTTAGTCTTGATTTAAAAAGAACGCTACAGTTTTCTGAATGTTTGTTCCATATTTGATGTGCATAGAAGCCAAATGATGCTTCTACATGTTTTGTTCTGTTTCTGGGGATGCAGAGCAGAACCAGAACCAGAAGACTTGAGAGGTCTGGAAGTTGACACAGGAACAGCAGATCTTTAATGTATTTTGGCGCTAAGCCGCTCAGTGATTCATAGACTAACAGAACTATTTTAAAGTCTATTCTCTGAGCTACAAGGAGCCAGTGTAGGGATTTTTGAAGTGGTGTGAGGATAATAACGACAACATTTTATTCTGTGTTGTCTTTTAGCCATATGAAAGCTGATACAAGTAATTATTTTATAAACAAACAACAGCACACGACTTTACCTTACTGTGGTTCTCCTTCAGAGCACTGCATAAATGGGAAACTCTCTATACTACTGGGGTTAGTGACTGATAAAGGTACTGCCTCAAAGAAAAAAAGAGAGCAGGCAACAGAGGTGAAGTAACGCTGCTGCTGTTGGCTCTGGGCTAATTTAACCCATGGTTAAACATTATTTGAGGTATTATGTACTTGAAACATCCTGCATTCAGAGCACTTTGCAATGTTCCTTGGGGTGATAGAGAACAAAGAACAAAACAAAGGGATTCTGGGAGAGCAGACACGTTTACCGTAGCTAGTTATGCACTTTGCTGAAATCTGAGGCAGAAGCAGGTTTTGCTGTCAGCTTCGAGCGCTGCTCCATTTGAAGCAAGAAAATCAATGTCTGTCTCTGTTTTTGGAGGTTTCAAGGCGTGGAGGCTCATCAGTGTTATTACTGATTAGCGGGGATCCACAGAGCTACCCTGGGAGCACGAGTGATGAGTCCAGCAGTGCGCTGCGGCCAGCCGCATGCTGGTGTTTTGCTAATCAGTCCTTCAGTGGCTCTGCAATGACATCAGAGGCTCTGCGTCGTTTCAGTGACATCCTGCTGCTAATAGCACACAGAAAATTATACTGACTGCTGCAGCTTTGAAGCTTACCTGCAAGGAGTCAGAGTGAATATGCTTTGCATTATCAAGTGATTATCCTTTTTGTGGTTGTTCGTTGCACACCTTGGAAGAGGTTTTCATTAGTTAATATGCTCAGAAGCAGGTGGTCTGACTCATCTAATGATGACATTTGATCTTTTCTGCTTTACTGTCGTACAGGATATTATCAATGACCAACTTTCAGCTGTGAAGTGGGATGTAGAACAGAAGAAAGGGCTCTGTGCCAACTACTTTAAAAAGTCTCTGTTATTTGCAATGAGACTTTCTTGAGTAAGATGAGATTCATAACATATTTAAATTTATTTCTACATGAGACTTTTTTTTTCATGATGATGGCAAATTCTCAAAACTCAGTACTGGAAGTTCATTTCTGTTCTTTAGTTGGTTGCAATTGTTACAAAGACAAACATTTTGCAGTTTTCGAAACTTCAATACGATACCTTTTTTAAATGGCACAGCAGTTGTGATTGGTGTTTCAAACGGTTGCAACAGAAAAGCGTCACATTTTGAAATTTTGAATTTGAAATTATAATCTACTTTTTCCAACAAGCAGTGTTGGATAAAAGGTGCTAACCTCTGAGAACTCACCCTTAATCCCATAGCAGAAAAACATAGCATAGTGCACAGTTTGCCACTGAAAACACCACCAGGCTCCAGTCACTGCAGCTGTCAGGTTGTCATTTCTGAATGAAGATGACGATAATGAGAAATTACCATACACAAGGAGGACTGCACTATTTATCTCAGCGATGTTTACCTCAACTTACACCTGTGTGTCCCAATTTTGCATAAGTGCCATTATGCTGTAACTGGTATCTGCATCTCACTCACTTGGCCCTGTCTTCCTGTGTGCAGTGCACTAACTGCTTAATGAGAAAAACTTTTGCTACTTCTAAATAAAAAAGAAAACACAATAGTTTGTACTTTTACAATGTTTTTTTATCAGGTGGTAAGTAAGCAAAATGTTTTTTTTTAGAAATGGGTCAGTTTTGGATTCATTTATGTGTATTGTATTTGTACATGGCAGTGTGATGGAACCTGTAGCTCTGCAGAGGCGTATTTATTTCTTTACTTTTATATTAATGTATTTAATATTTAGCTTTTGTTACTCAATGAGTAACTATGTTCATAAAATTGCCTCAACTAACCAAGTATTCACGTTTAAGAAGCCAAACTAATCCCTTTTTGCTACAAAGAGACTTTAAGTTATGAAAAAATATGCTGAATAATGTTTTTGATCATTTTTTTTCCCTTTGAAGTGGTATTATAGCTGTTGCATCTTATTTTATCTCATGTAACAGACAGCGACTGACACAAAACCCGCCAGTTTGATGTGATAATTTGTTGAATCCTCCTTGTGTCTCTCTTAGTTATCAGCCAAGTAAAGAATATGCAACACTCCCTTGATCTATTCCCCTCTGTGCACCCATGTGACTGGCATGGCAATTTTAAGGTTAAACTGTGATATATAGATAGAAGTTGTGGGAGACTTTTTGCAGAAATTAATTCAGCCCATGTTGCATAAGCCTTTTTCTGACCTCTGACCACGATTACACATAATTTACTTTTGTTTGTAGCCCTCAGTTTAATCCTTAGTGGTCAACAGCCTTAAGGTTCTTAAATATCCCTGCTTCATGTATGTAAGTGTTTGTTATTTATTTAGATGCAAGGCAATTATAATGATTCTGGAGAATTACAGTATGAGATTTTATTGAATGTGATTCAAATAGATGAATTCAGTAAACTCTAAGATAGAATAATGAGCTCCATTAAATGATCTGAATGCAATTCAGATCATTTAGATCTGAATTGCATTCAGGATCTAAATTGCATTCATTATCCAAAATGATTGTGGTTTTAACAGGACTCTTAAGTATTTTACTTCATAATAAAGGCAAGTAAAACTAATTCACAGCTGAATATAAGAAACTATTCTCCCAGTGCATGTGTGGGTTCTTTTTGGGTACTCCTTCTTCCCCACACAGTCCAAAATTTTGACTGTTAGGTTAATGTGTCTCTCTAAAGCTAGAAAAAAAAGAGGAAAAATAAATTATTGGCAGTAATATTTCAGATTTTGAGGTGGTGGCACTTCTCTGTCTCTACGTAGAGTAAATCAAGCTAATAATAATCATCCAGTTTCCGTATTTCTCTGTATATTTCTTAAAAATAATAAAAAAAAAGTACTGGATCAACTCCTTTGTTCATTTGTACCCATTTTATACACATACTGCACATCGGAGTGGTTTTTTTTGTTAGTTAAGTATCATGGAGATTTTCTGTATAATAAGAATTACTTTTCTGAACATCCATTTTATTAAATGCAATTCTTATCACCGTTTGGGCCATTTATTGACCACTCAGGAAACCAAAATAACTAGGGACCTCATGTTGGTAGATACTATTTGTTTAAGTCAGATAACCACATTTGCCTATAGTAGTTTTCTGCCATCTACTTAGACAATAAAAAATGACTTTAAAACACTGACCGTGAAAGCAAATGCAAAATCTCCCCAAGGTGGGTGCGAATAGATGGATGGTTGCTATGAAACATCTTGTCAGTACATTAGTATGAAAGAAAAAGAAACGGGGAAAAAAATGAAGCATTGGAGGAAAACAAATGGCCTGCAACCTTAAGAATGTTTTGCTCTTTTCTTTTGTAATTGTGTTAATGACAGTTTATTTTGCTTTATTTAGTTTTTTTCAGAGTTCTGATTCCTTAAACATCAAAAAGAAGTTTAGAAAATGGACTGTGAAAATGCTTTCAGCTGATGTCGGTGATATTCAGTGGTTGCATGTATTTCTTTTTGTGGGTGGTACTGATGTGCAGAACTCCTCAACATGTCCCTTTGGGGCTTGGCAGTCCACACAGTAGGATTTTGGAGCTTTTTCATTGAAACCAGAAGCCTGCAGATAGTGACAAAAACAAGGGTTGCAGCACTGAACGAAATGAGTAAAGTTACTATTCCTTAAAAAGGGAACGTTAAAGTACAGTGTTAATCTGAGGAAATAAAGCTCTAAAATTGTATCACCGCCTACAAGACATTTCACATTAAGTAAATTATCTTGAAAGCAGCCTTAAATAAGTTAAATTAAAATTTAGACAACTTTACTGCAATTTGATCTTGAGTCACTTCTTATAATAAATATCCCTCTAATGGTAAACCAATTACACATCTTTTGGACATATTAGAAATAGATAATTCGATTTTTTTTTCCTCTTAGAAATCAGGTGCAGCATTCTGATTTGCTCAGTGAAGCACAATAGTCAAACTCATTTCACATAAATGACGTTCTCTAAATCCCCTCTGAGCTCTAACGACAATACATGGAATCTCATTCGGTTTATCACTCCTCCCGTCTATTGATATTGGTGTTCCATATTCAGGGTGTCATTACTTATCACCATGCAATTATTCATCTCTCCCTTTGTGAACTCATCAAGGGGCAGAGTTTTTCTTGCAGTGAGCCTTCCTTACGTTGTTGTTTTTATCTGGAGCGCACGTATGAAAGGGGCCTGAAGGAGAAAGACAATGCTGTCTGTTTTAACTCCTCTCACTGCCCAACACTGAGGTATCAGGCACCGGCAGAGGAGAGAGAATATTTTATCCGACACTGTCACTCGCTGTAGAAACCTCAGGGAGGCTGAGACTGCTGTGACACACTTGGTGGTCAGCAGCACTGCATATGATTATGACAGCTCCAGCAAGACAGACTGACAACGCAAGTCTGGTATTACAGTCGAGCTAAATCTTCAAATTACCTTCACTGTCAGTTGTTTTGCAATGTCTGAAAGATGTACGTTTTCAAGAAAGCCGTTCGTTTTGCAAAAAAAAACCAAAAAAAAAAAACCATCACATTCTTTGTTTTCCCCCAGGTTGCTTCTGAGCCTGTGAATTTGAAGCATGTGCAACAAAGAACCATACGACACACAGTTCAGTCCATTTACGTCATTCATTAACCTGATGAAGTTGCTGCTAATGTTTCAAGACTGATTAGGCGTTAATTGCTACGGAGGGGAAAGATGTGGGCGTCGCTGTTCCACTTGATTGCCGTCTTTGTGGCCGTCCACATTACCAAGTGCCAACCAGTTTGCAACAAACAAGCGCCGCTTGAGTGGTACCTTAAGAAGCACACAATCCAGCTGAATTGGACTTTAATCGGAAACATCTGTGAGAATGACTTGGAGTGCTGGGGCTCTCAGGGGAAGCGCCAAGTGAGCGAGCAGCCTTTTAGCTTCCCACAGATATGCCCACTTCAGCTGCAACATGGAGACAAACTGCTCATGTCTGCTGATGAAACTCTCAAGACGTATGGCATCAGGGTCTTCAACGTGTCAAGAGAGGACTTTGAAAGCTGCACTACAAATGCAGAGTTGAAGAACCAGTTTGTGTTCCCTCACAATACAAATGAAAGTGAGCATGTTGAGGCCAAGTGGATTACCCCAGGTCATCATTACTTTATTGCACTTCGCGAAGGGGATTCGCAGTTATGCAAGCTTGGTTTAAGGCTTAATGTCTCTGTTAAAACACAGCTCTGCCGGGCCTCTCCTCTTCTGAGACTTTGTTCGGGGAATGGAGTGTGCCGGACAGATTTCTATGAAGGCGCGTACCACTGCCGATGCAACCACCGCTACTTTGGGAGGTTCTGTGAAAGGTTCGACGCCTGTTTGGATAACCCCTGTCAGAACAAAGGAATCTGCTTGAGCAACGGGTCCACAGATCCAAACAACAGAACCTACAAATGCTTATGCCCACCACACTTTACAGGTAAGGATAAACATTTAAGTCTTCCTGTTGACCTCTTAAATTATTTTCAGTTTGCGTTGAACAGTGGCGTCCACAAAAAATACCTAATGCAAAGTTTATTTTTTAATTGCCCTATGCATTACCTCAACAAAGTAAAACATATTTCTTCTACATTACTTTCTCGTCAAGAGTACAGCATGTTTGCATTTATTACTAGGTAAAAAAAAAGATAATTTTATGGATGAATTTTATATAATGATGGTTTATTTACACTAAATCGCAACATTTATACAGTGCTTTGCTAAAGTATTCATATCCCTTGATCTTTTTTCACTTTGTACAACATTAAAACCATGACCTTCTATATAATTCATTACAATTTTATATTATAGACAAAGTAGTGCGTAATTATGAAATGAACCTGATCCCTTGTCTTAGAAGCATTTTTTTGAAAGAAAGAAAGAAAGAAAGAAAACTCCCAAAACTATCTGAGAACTGTTAAATATTGACCTTTCCCTTTAAGATTATATACTACTTTGTGTTATTTTATCATATAAATTCCCTGATAATCTTCATCAAAGTTTGTGGTTGAAAAAATTACTCAAGAGGTATGAATACTTTTGCAAGTTATTTATTACTTATTTATTTTTAACATGATAGAAGTATAAAATCACACACACGAGCAAGGAATGTGAAAGACATATTTTTGTACTACAATAATCTTAACACATGTAATATAACATTATATCTATTGTAAGATTATATGTAATGTTAATAAAAGTATCACCTAAACTTTCATAAATAACTTTCAAAACATCTATAATAAATAAAAAAAATGACATATCTCTCTTACAAACAAACAAACCGTAATTGCTCAATGTTTCCCTTTAAATGAAAGTTTGTGTGTTGTTTTCTTTTACAGGTGTAAACTGCTCTGAAATCATTGGGGAAGGAAACTGTCAGACAATTTGTGAAGATGGGACATGCGTCCAACTGTCACCGGTTTCCTTCAAATGCATTTGTGCGTCTGGATTTTCAGGTAAGAGGCTTTATTTTCTACTTAAATTTGATATTCTGCAGATGCACTGACACTCCAAGGAAATATTTTTCAACATGATACAGAAACTTAATTAATGACCTCTTAAAGTCACTTTTTCACAATATTTCACATCACAGACGTGATGTGAAGTATTTCATTTGATCAAAAATGAAAAAAGAAAAATGTAGTGGCTAATAACTACCAAGGTCCAAAAATTATAAAAACACTATTGTTTCTTCATGAGCTGTGAGCTTGTTATCACAAAACATGAAGCAGCCTTGTCAAATCAAAGGAACTCATGTTGCAACCAGTGATATTCTGCTGTTGAGTCCTCAGACTGAGCACGTCTCAGTTAATAAAACAAAAGTTTACGGCTTTCAGTTTAAATGCAATTTACAATGTATTGCTTCTGCTGAACTTGAGATATCAGTTTAATCATTGCCGAGTGAAAAGCCAAAAGAGGTATTGAACCAAACATTAATGCTTTGTTTTTGCCTCATTAACACAACAATTGACAATTAAAATTTACTAAGAATTACTTCTCTTTCTGGAGATTTTCTTAAAGGGCAGTGCAAAAAACTGGTGACAAATTTAGTTTATTTAGCTTTACCGTGGTAATGTAAGTGCTAATTTATGCTAATTCTCCTTCCCTATAAAACATTTATAAAGGCCAAACTGCTATCATGTTGTCATTTTAAGGAACTACTGGATGCTCATGTATGAACATTTGATGGCAGTAATGTTCTTCTGGCCTCATAAATTTAAGATTATTACTCCTTTAATCATAATGTAGTTTAATCTACCATAGCAAAGCACAGTTGGGTTAATGGGTATCACAAATACTTACACTACAAGACATGGGTACTCTTCAGACTGCCCTGAATATCAAAAACATGAGATAAAAGCAAATGCGATGGACCTTCTGGAGTAAGCCCCTCCAGGTGGCTCCTTACATTGATTCATTGTTTTGTTTGCTGCACACTTTGCCTTGGCAGCACTTTTGAGGTGTCATAGTTGTGCCTTTTGAGTCCAACCCATGCTTTCAGCTTATTATTTCAGAAATGTGGTTTCAAGGTTGCTTGGAGTACTTGCTGGCATTCTTTTATACAAGAGTTGATTATGGCTGTACTGCAGAGTAAGAGTGTTGTCTTTCTTATCATGTTTTTTTTTTTCTTTTTCTTTTTTTAAACAATTATTATGAGCCAATTGCTTCTCTGTCTATCAGAGTTGGATTTAGGTGGTGGAGGGTTAGGAGGTGGAGCGTAGGTGAAGGATGATCATTTGTCTGTGTAACTGAATGGCTTCGTCTAAATTATCAAGAACAAGTTAAAAGAGAACTAATCTTGAATGTGGTTTCCCAGTGCGAGTGCCCCATAGAAAATGTAGGTTACATGAATAATGTGTTTGATGCTCAATTTTAGAACAACTCTGATTTATGAGAGAAGATCATTAGTTAATTTCATGTCTCTGGAAAGGAATGTCATCATTTTGCTTTGATCTTCTACATTCTGCATGCTGGATGCTTGCCAAACTGAATCCTTGATAGTTTTTTAAAAGATAAAGGAGTAATTTTATGTCACAAAATGTTTTAGTTGATTACTTATCATACTATAAGAATGAGTAAGCAAATATGAAATTCGTCTTACAAACTCTGTTTATCTACAGCTGGGAATTTTTTCAGAAAAGTCTGTTTAATCTTAAATTTTTTTGTTTTGTTTTTGTTTTTGGAAAGTTAGAAGGCAAGATAAAAATAGCAAGATACGTTTATTTGCTGAGCACATTTTATATACAGGTATTTTGAATTCTTTAAAGGGAAATATAGAATTGAAAGTAATAAAAAAAGAAGCTTGATACAAAAAAATCTAAGCACCTATCCATTGTCCAGGTCCAGAACATCCGCCAGTAAAATTTTGTGGAAGCTCTAGCTGCCTTAAAAATTCTTCTAAGAAGCCAGTCAGACATTTTTACATAAATCTAAGCTTGTGACAATAAAGATGTGAACCATTCTTACTGTGTTATCTTTTTTATCCTTTACTAAAGCATAGAGTTGATTTCTAATTCTTAAAATATTTGCTGCTGTGAAGTTTTATATGTTGTTTATATGTTGACATGTTCCAGTCAATTATATTATAGGGTATATGTCAATAAAAACAATATTAATCAAGGCTTTTATTTATTTTATTTTTTTTACTGATCTCATAGATGCTATAAGAAATTAATTTGCTTCCTCAATATGTTTTCCTATTGATTAGCCAAATCATGTAGGATTTATTTTGTTAAGGTTGTTTGTCTCTGTTAAATGTTGCTGAGTGTGGAACATTTTACAGTGCTACAATCTCCCTCCACCTTTGCAATTGGAGACATGCATGGTAATAATTCCTTTATCTTGTCACAAAGATATATAATAATTAAAGACACTAAAAAGAGTCCATTTGAGAAAGTTGGGACATCTGAAACTCAAGGGAATCAATATGCAGCAGGACAGACAAGTTTTCAAAAACTGTAGTGGCTGTAAATTACTTTCTGTAATTCTGGTGGTAAAGTTAATCAAATAATTTATTTAATTCTCAAAATTAAATGTATTTCTGTGAGCTTCTTCTCACTTGACGGCTGTTATCAAATGTGCTTTAGTTGATGGTGCTGTCTTTAGTAAACCGCATCCACTGGATGTGTTTGCATCGTCATCGTGTCCCGCCGTCCCGTCAGCTTCTTGGGAGTTCTGCGAAGCTTGGCTTCCTCCGCCTCTCTGTTGCTCTTGGCTCATTAATCAACTGAAATTTAGTGGCTGCTCCATTGCTGGCTGCCCTCACAGGCCAAAGTCTATGTGCACAGAATAATGAGTTGAACTCATGGGATGTTTCAAATAAGATTTTCTTTTGATTTGTCTCTTTCCTTAGCACTACCTCCAGAGTATTTGTTCCAAGGTATTACCACATTTATAGGGCCATAATCATTAAGCGGTAATTATCTTGTTGCGAGTAATATTAAATTGAGACCCTTTCAATTTGCACAATGTATGTAATTATTACCCTTATTAAACTTTTCAATTACAGAGTATGTGAAGGAGACAGTTTACAAAACCTCAATAATATTTGTAAAGAAATAGTAGGACGTATGGATAGCATGAATACTCTGGGGGAAAAAAAATCAGACAACTCATTAGATAATAATTATGTTATTATGTTTCTCATGTAAAAGTGACGAGTGGAAATATTTGATGTTATTTGAACCAGTTCTGGAAACTTGTAAAAAGGAGGTGATGCAAAAGCAAAGCCTGAAGTTGTGTACATTAAGATTGATGCCCACAGAGGAGGCTGCGAGGAGCCTCTGGGACATGAGCACTTGTATCAGCAGGGGGATTAAAGAAAATCTGCAAAGAAAGAGTCACTGGAAAGATAAATGTGCAGGCACCATGTGAAGAGCACAAAAAAATGAAAACCCTCACGTGGGAATACATTTTATTCACCTTGAACCTGCAGTGAAGTTAGTCTAATTTTATCTTTTGCACATAACATTACCGTCAATTTCCTTGCATCTGGCTAAGTTGCTGTGTTTGAAAAGGGTGTGGCTTTGGAGTTATTAAGTAAAATACTGGGCACAGCATAAGATGAGCTGCAGCATTGACTAGCTGGAATACATTTAAAAGCCTTAAGAGCACTAAATGTAATAATAATAATAATGATTAACAGAATTACAATTTTAATAATGATGAAAGTTAATCCAAAAGTAATAAAACAAATGTTCTACCATTTGATCAAATATTTAATTTTGCTATATTTTCCCTTCCGTGTTGCTTTTGCCATCTTGCTCTACTTGAGCCCTTTGCACATTAGTCTCTACTTGGATTCCTGGTCTGAAACTCGAGTCTCGATGACAGTTTTTACCTCATGTAAGGAAGAGTGAGCAGAAGCTGGTATATGAGCTACAGGCGGTAGCTGATGGTACACATCAACAACTGAATCTCCTTTAAATAATTTTGGATTATTTTAGAATAAAATAAACACAACGTAAACCAACAATCTCTCACCATTAAGCTAACTCATTGCAAGGTTACTTTCAGTAATATCAAAATCAGAAGTTCGATAGTCATTCATTTACTTCCTGCACTTGCGTGTTCATTGTGTTGTAAACTTTGTCATACATTTTAAAAATTTGACAACATGTACATCTAAAAATATTTGAATATTATAAAAAAAAATTAATATCTTTTAATTTTTTAATTTCAGAAAGTCTTAAAGACTTAAGACTTGACTTAGGATGCAGGACTTGAGACTTAACTTGGCCTAGTGCCTCAAAGACTTGTGAGAAAGAACATGGGGAAAATATTCAATTTCAAACAGAACACCCCCAACCAGAATCAAACCCAGGACATTTAGATGTACAGCAACAACCCAGAATGACAGATTGAAACAAAATGAAATACAAACATTATTCTGAACCATTACTGGGACTGTTGAGATGTTATGAATACAAAACTTAAAATCCTGATTGACACAAGTTTTTGGCTTCACAGCTAACATGACCCAATGAAGAAGCCTTCATAAAGAGAAGTGCTTAAGACATACAAGAAGTTGTTGAATCACTGTTGAGAACTCTCTAGTAGAACAAGTTTCAGAATGAAACCATTTGGTAGTGGTGACAGATTTTGTGTAGATTATGTAATTTTAATTTATTTATAAGTACACTAAGGGAAAACATTCAACAGCAAAATAATATAAGCTGATGACCGTGCTAAACATATTAAAGCTACATAAAGTCCCACTGGGGAAAAAGAAACTAAAAGCATCTAACAGCTAAATTTATTACATAAATTTGCACTTAAATTTTTAAAGACAGAATTTAAGCCCAAATTATTTTTATTCTGAGCTCTAAAGCAGTTCCTCTAATTAGCCAAGTTTTAAACCAAATTTAGGATGTTAATTTCTCCAAAAATGTATTGTCACTTTACATTTTTAACTACTTCAGATGTATTCTGAACAGTATTAGATTTTTCTTTGTTAAACCCCTAATTAAGAGGCTTTCCAAAATACTCAGTCTAACATGTTGTCATTGTTAACATGAAAATTAGAGACTGTTATAAAACTTTGAATTAGTAATGCAGCTACTCCTCGAGGTTACCGAGTTAAAATATAAAGCATACTGCTACATAAAATTTGATAATTTATCCTACTACAACAACTATGATGTCGTCTTCACAGAAATTAAACAATGTGTCACTTCATTTTGAGGTGGAGCACGCAACTCAAAACAAAGAATTTGTGGCAGCCTAGACAAAATTAAACTCTGAATCTTATTATAATGCTGTGGCAGGACCTTCAACATGCCATGTACATGTTCAGTCCTTTGGACTAAAACAATTCTGTAAAGAACAATGAGACAGATTCCGCTATATCGATGTCAAATGCCCGTTGCAAGTTATTACAAATGTTTGATGGTAGTTCTTGGTGGTAGTTGATGGTAATTCTTTTGTAAGGTTTTTTCGCATTGTTGCTTCTTTACATTTATAGCCTAAATGAACTTGCAGTAATCTTTTGTCGCTGACTTTGCAGGCCCTCCCTGTGAGAAGAGGAAAGCCCAGTGTGAGCCGAATCCATGCAGAAATGACAGTGTATGTCAGAGACCCATAAAGAATTGGTTTGTCATTTTCCAGAATATGGAGTTGGTTTCAACTGCTTGCCGTATTCATGTCTAAAGGAGCCAAACTGCAAAGCAATTGAGCATATGGAGACAGTATTTCCTCTATTTGCTTTATCTCAGTGGGGTATAAACAAAAATGACATATGAAAATTAATAGTGTCCCAAAACAAGATCAAATGGTTTCCTTCTGAAGTCTCCCACAGCAATTAATATTTCTAGCAGAAGATGAGCAGAGGGGAGGAGTGTCTGCTTTCTCTTGCATTTTGATTAAATGACCCTGCACATATTTAAGTGCCAGTCTGAAATGGCTCTCATCAAAGACTTTTTGTAATTGGATGCCTTATGCAATTTTCACCTTTCACTGGAAATGTTATTGTGGCGATGCATTTTATAAGGGCGGTAATGTTTCAAATGCTCTTGAAGATTCTCTGGGGGAAACACAGTTGCAGTCTAATTGTCTCTGTGTGTAACCTTTGTTTTCTTTATTACACTGTGTGAAGTGCACTACTAGCTTTTACAACCTTCTTTAAAACAACTGAGTAGGACAGAATATGACATTTACAAGACTGGTTGTTCTGTTATTCCTGATGTTTAACATCGATATTTTGTTTTTTATAAAATATCAGTTTATCACTTTGGAAAATTATTTTTTAAGGCTTATGGCTTAAATATATATTTTTTAAATTTAGACCTTCAAAAAAGTACTCAGCATCATTTCATGATTCATAAGCAATTTATACTTTTAGTGTAATGTTGTTGTTGGAGTTTTAAAATAAATGTTTGGATAAGGCAAAAAAAATGACTGTGGTTAATAGAAGTATTTCCATAACAGATTTATCTGTGTTCTTCAAACCAGGCCATTTTGATAAATATTATCTGCCCTCCCTCCTTTGTACAGAAACTCTCTGAACCAGAAAAATAAGACCCTGAATTAGTTGTAATGCTATTTTTACAGATGTCATTCATAAATCTGCGAACAATTCCACTTTGCAGTTTTTCACAGTGTGGTAATTCCCATCAATAATGTAATATCTGTCAGCAATGAGCGATTTAACTAAGTGCTTTGTAGTTATTCGCTTATTTATGACAAACAAGCTTCTGCAATTTAAATGTGAATGAAGATGTATTTAAGACATTACTCCCCTTTGGCTATTGCTTAAAATTAAAGTGAATTCAAATACATATCTTTTAATCTTCTGCATTTTGTTTCCAATCTTCATTTTGCACATTAATATTTTTAAAGGATAGACACCATTTATCACTCCACTTTTTTTTTTTTATTAATAAAACTCTAGCATGTAGGGATATACATGTACCTATCTACTTTTAATACTGAGCTTACAGGTGACCTTGTTTTGTTGTATGCTATATGCAGGGCTCCGAATGTGCTTGTGCAGATGGTACTTTGGTCCCAGAATGCAGGAGGCAGCAGAGCATGTGCAGCCCATCGCCATGCCTGAACAATGGTACCTTTGTGTCTAGGGGAAAGGATTACTTCTGCAGGTAAAACACAGAGTGGTGTCTAATGGGGTCACCCTCAGAGGCCCTGTTCATACATGGCATTAACATGCATTCTGAGTGATCGAAACACTTGTGGACATTTAACTTCAAGCATGAATGCTCACAAGATGCGGCACGAGTACACAGTGCTCTTATATGGCTCAGACCACTGGAGTAGGGTGTGTTATATTTAGATTCATGTAGCATTTAATGTTTATGCTGATAGTGCTGGTTACTCAATAACCATCACGAGTAGAAGCACTACTACCGTAATTAATCATTACTTTGCCTGTAATTAGCCTAAACATACATTTTCTGGTTTTCTACCACCTGTCAGTTAAAACCAAAGAGCTAATAACAAAATATTATTACAGCACTGCCTTCCAGTGCCACATTTAAAGAGGTCCATAAACCATTTAGTAGTATTTCATTTGATTGACAACACTTATGGTCAACAATAAGTTGACCATAAGTGTTCGGCTCTGTTATTGTGATGAAGTTATAGGAATTTTAGTTCAGTTTCTGTGATAAATAAAAACTGTGGTGAAGGGTCTGAAATAAATTCAAGCTTTAGTACACTTAAAAATTGTAAGCTGAAAATTTGCTTAAAATCGTATTTGCAAACTTTTTTTTAAAGATTCAGGTACTCCGAAAATATAAATGAATCACATTGAGGGCTTGTAGACTTAGCATTAAAAGATTCCATAAGGTAATGATAACTTTGCATGGAGTTATTTACTAAAAAAAAAAAAACTTTAGCTCAACTACACTAACTTTTTCATTTACTTCAAATAAGCTAAGCTATTCAGCCCGACATCAACATATTTGTTCTGTTTCATTTGTTGAAGTTTAAATTTTAAAACCATTTTCACTCACGCTTTCAGAGACTATCAGCTTTTGCTAGATTATTCTTCCTTTAATTCCCTTCAACCTATTTCTACTGTGGACTAAAGCTGCAGTTTCTTTTTCCATCTGTCTTTTTTTATACAAAATGAGACACCTTCAGAAAACTCAAAATGAAATAGCTTTTGGAAGTCACATTGACAAAGTTTCCAGTCTTATTTAGATCAAGGCATTCCACTTGTGCAGCTTGTACAGACTGTGAAAGCGTATTGTTATACTGCATCTCTGGAATAACATTTCATTATAACTGCTATCACTCATGAGATAAACAAGAATCAAAATACGGTATGAAAACTTTATGGGTCGTTTGTCATATTGGTACATTTGTCACATTATACTGTACAGTCGGTAAGAACAGAAGATCTATGTGGGCAAAATCTGGTATGTATAATGAACTTTCATTTGTTCTTGTATAATACCTCCACCCATTTGACAGCCCAGGTCGATCAAATTGGAAGAAAATTGTGTACGCACTGTTCCAATCAGCTCCAACTTACGATAACTGCCTGTGGAATACAAAATTGTAACCGCATGTGTCTCACTAAAGCAGCAGTAACATGTGGCTTGTTAGTGCTTTGGTTCTGGGTGAATTGACTTTTGACGAAACTGACCCCCTCTCAACAGATGTCTGAGTGGTTTTTCTGGGAAGAACTGTGAAGGAGTAATTGACTACTGCAGACTGCTCAATATCAACTGCCTAAATGAGGGATTGTGTTTGAGCATAATTGGTGGATATCAGGTGGGTAATTCAATGTCTCCATCCTAATGAAATATTCTAAAGCCCATGAAATGTGACTCAGGCTTCATCTTAATAAGGATTTGGATACAGGGTTAAGTTTTTCTTAGCTACAGCACTGTTTACTGTAGAGATGTTTTGATATTGAAACAAGAAAATGAAAAAAAAAGAAACGTATAAGAAAGTTGTGTAGTTTTATTGCTTTTACTTTCTTCAGTGTAAGAATCAGACAAAAATAGAAACGTCAGTGTGAACTGATTTTCATCACAATTAGTTTTTACTTTGTCCGAAATAGTACATTTACATGAACAGGGGTAGTAGAGTGTATTTAATTTTTAGAAGCCTTTTCATTTTTCTGTCTATTGCTCTTTTCATAGAAAAGTCTATTTATTATTAGTAATTAAAGAGGCAAGTAGACTATTAGAGCATCACTGATAGAAAGTCCACAGACAGCAGTAATCTAATTCCAACCCATTAATCACTTTGAGTATATGGAAACTTTTTTCATACAGTCAGATTCCAATCTAATTTTCGTCTTTATTGCTCTGACTTCTCAAATGTCTGGACTTTATTCCACCCACAACACCTGAGACCTGAGCCCTTAATGCCCAGTAGATCCTAATTACTCTGCCATCAGTCTTTTTTCATTAAATCACTATAGTACTTTGGCTCCAAAGTGTATTCTTAGAGGCTTTGTATTTCTGCTGTTGTAGATGGGCCTAAGACATAATCAGAAGTTGTTACTTACTGCAAATTGGCTTTTCTTTGGATTAACTTTAATTTTTTTATTTAGATTTTTGCTATGATAATTTTTACTTTGAGTTTCCATGACGCCATGACTAGTTTAGCTTCAGTGGTATGCGAAACAAACCTTCGCAATTTTAATACAATGTCTGAAAGGTACTGTACCTTTTGGATTCTTCACGTTTTTGTGTGTTACTTGTATTTGTTTTAAGCCCTCTTAGTCAATAATTTATGAAACAACTATGTATTGCTATTTCATTGTTCGAACTCTATTGGGATATGCTTTTAGGCCTGAATGTTTAATTTTGGTCTTGTCTTATCAGCTCTTCTACCACACCTATTCTGTGTCCCCTCCATGAGTTTAGGCAGGTTAATTTTTTTTTTCTTCAACACCGGCTTTCTTCCTATCATTCTTCAATAAATACAGGAATTCTGAAGTTCATAGCTTATAGTTGGCCTGACATACTCTCCAACATGAGCTGGGAAACTCTGCAGTTTGTATTTTCTCTTGGGCGACTTGACTGCATCTCTGATTTATTTATTTTTTCGTAAGCCTTTGTAATACTGTCTACCCTTTCCTTTTACATCCCAGTTTTGTGCCGTTTTGTGTCAGCACATCTCAGAAAATTTTGAAGTTTTGATAGACAGAATTAGAAAATGCTCTAAGGGTTTGAATACTTTTTCAAGGCATTGCATTTAGATAAGTTTTGTTCTTGTACTACTGAGATGTGGAATAAACATGACATTCTTATTAAGTTAATTTAATGTATTTTAGATGAAAACAGGAAACATGGTATTTATCTAATCAAAATGTTTGGACACACTTCTTCCCGGTTGTCATTATCTATCCGTAATTTTTGCTATGTGGTGATCAAAGTCTGTAGGAATCACACTTTCCTTGTCATGAAAACATAAAGTCGTGCTTCTTTAATGTGAGATACTGCTAAAAAGCTTGAGGAGACAAGCGGATTATACATTTATGTGCGTGGGCAGGTATACAGCCGCATATATAATGTTGGGCTTTCTGTAATTTCAGTGAATTGAGGCTTTTATTTGTGAGACATTTTTATTCATTTATGCTAGAGGTAAAAAAAAAAAAGCCAAGACATTTTAAAATGAGATTCACCATTTTAACCCCCAGAATCCTTGAGTAGTTTTACATCTACTCTGCTGAAATACAGAGAGAGATTTGGCTTTAATACATGCAAAACAGTTCAGTATGTGTTTGCTATAGATGACTGTATACTGTACCATGCCACTAAGTATATAGATAACATACAGTATTTCTGCAGTGTGTTTGTACCCTGGGGTGGATTGGAGAGTTTTGCCAGCATGTAGGCGATGCCTGCTTGATTCAATCAGACAGCTGTTTAAATGGAGCCACATGCATTTCCACAAGTCAGCCAACATCTCCTCCTGAGTACTACTGCAAATGCCCTCCTGCTTTTACAGGTGAGATACCTTAGCCTTATCTCTTTTTGTATCATGTTTGGTTTTTCTCTGCATCTCAGTGTTTGGGAAAATGTGGTCTAACAGTATTTATGGAAACCGTTGTAGAAATGGATTGTTATGGGTCATGAAATGATACAGTGCAAGGTGTTTTTGAATTCTAAGAGTCTACATTATAGGGCATAATACAAATATTTGATTCAGGTCCAGTTTCACTATCATTTCAGCCTCGATGAAACAACAAATTACATCCTGCACTTCAGCAGTTTTTGTTTAAATAAACAAAAACAGTTCCTACATACAAAACACTCCTCATAATGCTTTTACAGAAATAACTCAATCCAGAACAAATGTCGTCTCAAGCCACTTTGCAAAAAAAAAGTAAAGAAACCGTAAAGAGAAAACAAATTAATCAAAAACACATTTTAAGCCGATCATTAGCAATTATCTGTTTTGTTTAATGTATTTTCGGATATTGAACACATTGAGCAAAATGTGCACTTTTGTCATGCCTTGACTGCATATAAAACCTTACAACTGAACAGAAGTGAAAGTAATTAACACAGATGCTAATTGGCACAGTCTGAAGCACCCAAAGCCAAGTCATAACTGGAAGCTAAGATTCAACACAAAAGGAAGAACGGAAGAACATTTAGATGTAGAATAAAAGACAGTCTACATGAAACTTTCATACAAAAAGCCATTATGGCAATTATACCATTTTGCTTGATGTTACTATGCAAGAGCCAACTACATATAAAATGCATTAAAAGACAATGAGACTCTTGTTCTTAACTGCATACTCCATTTCATGCTTATGCTCCTCCATTGTGATGTAGTGATTCATGGATGGTCTTCTGCTCTCCACAAACACTGTGTTTTAATTTAAATCAGCAGGGAACTCCATAATTTGCTCAGAAATGTTACATGTACAAGCTTTGTCCTGAGTTTTCTTTTCTTCTTTTTTTATTGGCAAAAACCCTTTAAACTGGGTTCCAACAGTAACATGTAAAGATGCAGGGACCCTGAGCATAGAGCTGATGAATGTGTCTGCAGCATAAGAGCAAGCTCCCAATAATTTTTATTTTATTTTTTTTCACATTTCTTAAGTTTTTATGTCACACTTACATGTATCAGGTTGGAAAGCAATTTTAATATCAGTGAAGGTAACCTGAGTAAACATACTCATAATAAATACAAGAAAAATACTCTATGTCCTTACAGAACAACCCTGGCCTTTTGTGAAAAAGAATCTCCCTCTTGACCTTGGAGATGTCATCTAACATGTGGCATTTCAGTTGCCAGTCAGTTTTTTGACATTTTTATGGAGGAATTTTGACCCTTACTACTTTGTAGAAATGATTTAATTTAGCCACATTGAAGGGTTCTCAAGCATTAATTGGCTAGTCTAGCTCAATGTTATGGGATATCAACTTTATTTAGGTTCACTCCTTTAAGATTTTCTGGTAGAGAGCAAAATTCATAGTTTGATCACTGCAAGTAGTCCAGGTCCTTAAAATGCCCGGTCCGGGGCTATAGGAGCCCCGGACCATTACACTTCACAACCACTGTATTTTATCGTCTGTGTGGTGCTCTTTTTCACAACTGATGAAAAAGACCCTTTTGTCTTGTCAGTTTTCAAAACTATCTTCCCAAAGGTCTTGGAGATTCTGAAGATACTTTGGGTAAAATGTGAGACGTGTTTGTGGTTTTTGCCTATAAACTCTCCAATGGATGCTCAGTTTCTTTTTGAATCATGAACACTTTCCTTACTATGGAAAATGAGCTCTGACATGCTCATGACAGAGCTCATGAGCAAAAAATACTTCCTATCTAGGAGGTATTTTTTGTGACCTCCTGGATGGGTCTTTGATGGATTATTGGAGTATTTGTTTGGTTAACAGTCCTTGGACTAACGTCATCTACTTGGGTGGTTAGTGACTCTTGCGGTTCACTACACACATGGATTTGTAATAATTTCCAGACTGATGAATGTCATTAACTTTGTTTCTCATCTGTTTTTTAATTCCTTTAGATTGGACCTTGGTGTGATTTTTAGATCTTTGAGCCTACATCATGCATCCAGCGATGTTCTATTTAAGTGATTTCTTGAGTTTGCTGATCTGGAAGTAATCAAGCCTGAATATGTGTAGTAAAATTGAACTGGAAGGTGTGGTTAGTCACATTTAGTTTGATATTTAACATGCGGAGAAATTATGTTTTCACATGGCCAGGTTGGTTTTGAAAGCAGTTTTTTCAGTAAGTCACTAATCATTTGAAAATAGCTTTTTCCCCCTTTGCTCAGCTTGACATTGTGTGATATTAAGGTGGCAAATAATTGTTTCACTTCACTGTAGGTATTCTTGGAAAACTGTTGGCTTGAAAATCTGTTAATACTTGATCATGTTTTATTTGTTATTTTCTTTTGGACTTCCTTTGAATATCTGAACCGTGTAGACATTTAACTTGTTTAATGCATTCATTTTATTAGTCAGTTATTTCTGTTATCTGGGTGAAATAAACCAGGCCAAATCTCCCTCGCTATACATAACAGTCATGTCTCACATTGCTTTTCAACATTGCTGCAGCCAAAGACCTTAATGCTGTAGATTACACCCATAGGGAGATGCAGCAAGAACCATTCTTCCCTTTAACTATCAGGTCGAAGGTCAAGCTCACTTTTTCAAGCATTTATTTTGATTAATTTTACAAACAAAAAAAAAAAAAAGAATCAGTAATCTCAAGAGCTTTCCACTTGTCCAGGGGCATCTGTTCCACAACTGACCCCTGAACAGTGCACTGAGGTGGACATAAAAGTACAAAAATGCCTTACGGTGTTTGTAAATGTTTTATCTGTAATACTCTGTTGCTAAATCATTACAATTGGTGATTCACATATACAAGATTGTAGCTGCTTGAAATCCAAGTAAAAAAAAAAGGGTAGAATGAAGTCATGTCCTCTACTGGAGATTTTGGTGAAAAGTAAAAGTCCCTATTTTAAGTCAAAGGTCTTTTGCAAAAAGCAAGCCAAGGATGCACTGTAAACCAAAGCTAGTTGTCTTTATGGAGATATTATTTTTTTCTTCATCTTGAGTCATAGTTACCAGTAGCCTTGCCTGCTTGACATTTGTAAAGCCTGCAGCTGATTGGATTTTAATCCAAGTACTCTTACAAACTGACTCCTAATTATACTTCAATGCTGGTGGCGCTTTGTTAAGCTTTTAAAATGTTAGAGACAGCTATAAAGTAAAAGTAGTTATTTTTTGATCTTTTGATTTCTTTAGGAAATCTACAAGTGTATTGCATACATCACCCATATAGTCTAATTGATCTTTATTCAAATAGCACATTCAAAAACAACAGATCTGAAACAAAGTTTTCTTAAATACTTGTAGAAACAAGGGAAAATAGAGAGAACAAGACACCAGCACGGTAAGCAAAAACACCTGACAAATAAAAGTTCAATTCACGTCATCAAAAGCCAGAGAAAACAAATAGGATTTTCAGAGTTTTAAAGACTTAAAGATAAGTAGCCTGCCTAATAGCTACCAAAAACTTATTTCACAACTTGGCTTCTGAGAGAGAAAATCATTGATCTCTTTAGAGCTTCAGTCTAGTTTTCATCACAACTGAGTTCAGTGGATCAGCAAACCTTAGGAACTGAGATGAAATTTAAGATTAGGACAGATTAAAAAAGTTGGAACATATATATTTCAGAATAAACACATTTCAGAATAAAGTCTCAGTTTTCATTAAGACTCTGTTGAGTAGCATAGAAGGTCCAGTTAAGTCTTGTTCTGTCTGTTAATATAGCCTCTAAAAGGACAGAAATTGTTTATAATCACTAATAATGGAAGCTCAGGACTTTCATCCATTTAATCTCATATCCAAGATCTGCCATGGAAAGAGCAGATCCAAGAAGGGAACACAGATATCCTTCTCTCCTGTGACACTGTACAACTCATTCAGGGGCATCCCAGGGCATTTCCGTTCCAGGAAGGCTATGTAGTCCTTCCAGCATGTTGTAGGCCTGCCCCAGGCATGTGGAGGCATCCTGATCCGAGTCCCAAACCACCACAGCCCAATTCTTTGAATCCAGGGGAGCTGCTGCTTTACTCCACCCTCCCACTTGATGAGCTCTTCTTCCTGTAAGGTTATGACTGGCCACCCAAGGGTAGAAGCTAATTTGAACACAGGCGACTGTGATGAACCAATAAATTACAAGCTTCTCTTTTTGACTCTGTTCTTTTTTCTAGCAACAGACTGAAGCTTCACCTGTGTTACTGCAGACAAAACCATAATTCATCTATCCATTCTTGCTCGGTCGTATCAGCATAACCTAAGTGTGGATTAACAAAAACAATAAAAACATAAACATCAATTAACATTTTAGTGGATGCCTGACCAAGAAGTAATGTTTTTATTTATTTATTTATTTTTTACAAGGTCATAGGGCTTCCATTATGACTTATGGAACAGTGTTACAGGTTGGTCCAAATCATTGGTTATTTTTTTCTTGGTCCATGACCAAAACATCTGAAATTTTGGCATCACTGGCATTCTATGCTTCATTAACTAAGCGATAGCAACACTTGCATTACTTTAGTTTCTTTCAGACAGCTGTGGCTAAACTGTAGCTTTCCACTGAAACAATATGAACGACTGAATGTAGTACAAAGTACTTTGAAGTACTGGCCACTGGCCAGTTTATCCTTTCTGTAGGCTTGCAGTCAGAAAAGTTGGTTCTGTCTGAGAGATTTTCATTGGGCCTGATGGTAACATGAACCCAGAGTAGAAGAAGCAAGCAGGCAGCTGACTTGCATGCCAGCCTAGGAAACTCTGAATGTATGTAGAGGAAGATTTGTGATGAGACATTCGTGGCTATTTGGAAAAATCCATGTTTAGTTGTGTTTTATATTTAGAGGTTCTGTTCATTTCATTCAGTCTCTGACATGAATTGGTTTTCATCTCTCTCATTCTCCAGTTTTTTTTTTTTTTTTTGTTTGTTTTGTTTTGTTTTTCTGCTGTATTGCAGGGCATTGTGTTTGAAACCCATTTACAGCCCTTACTGTGTCACTTTGTTTTTCATTCAACTTCTACATATCACATAAAGTATGCCATAAATGATGTAGTAGAGAGAAATATATTTACACTGCTTTTGATTCTAGTTGAGGATTGCTTAAACAAGTCAGTACTTCCCCCTCCCCCATCCATACAGTGCTCTCAGCCTTTGGCTAGTAGTGTGCTTCACAATCTAACTGTAAGCCCTGACACACTCGGCTGTCAATCACATAAGCCCTTACATAGCACTACATGAACAACGCTTTTTATCTTCTCTGTTCAAAGCTGGAATCTGTTGCCACTTCTGTAATGGAAAATTGTCTCCTGCACCATGGCACTTTCTTAGTGACTGATAGAATTCATCATTTTCTGGCATCTTGGGATCTCAGGTTTGGTATTTCAAGCCGTGCAGCGTAGAAAGGCCCATTTAACTTAACCCTTCGCTCTCACCACCCTTATGAACTTCATCACTAAGCATGTCTTAGGATGTATTGCTCTACCTCAGTCAGTTTAAATGGCTTTGCTTTTTGCAATACATGAACACATTAATTTCACTTTGTATTTTTTCCATAATTGCTATAAAGAAAATATCTTCTTTTTTTACCTATTAAATAATTATGCCTCAGCAATCTGCATGATATCCTGTAATTATAAGTTGTGTCTATCAAGTATGTGCTGATATATTACTTTTTATATTTACTTTTTCTAATTGACAAGCCACATTTAGTCAATTCCCACAGTTTCTTGGTGAATTGTACTCATGCAGTTAAGTGTGTTTTAGTTATAACATTTGACACAAGGACATATGGACTGGAGCACTTGTGTCATCAACCCCAGGCTGCGTGAATAACAACTAGGACTGGGCCGTATCATATCATTCATGATGATACCGCTCGGTAAAAAAAAACAAAAAAAACTTGCTAATTTCATGCCGTAAATACGTCTACTACACCATGTAGATCTGTAGTACGTTTCACTTGGCAAATTGATCATCAATCTAGTTGGCGTTCATCTCAAACTAGATTGGGACCTAGTGATTTTCTTTTTCTTTCTTAAAAAATTGTTCTTGAATGGATGTGACAATCCAACACAAGACCAATGTTTATGCACCATTTTTTATATTATAATATAATATATATAATATAACAATATAATATAATGTAATATTATATTATATTGTTTTTACCAAAAAAAAAATATTGACTTTCATAAATTCAGATAGTTTTATGCTGCAGTAGTTTATGCAGACTAAGCAGTCTGCATCCCCAGCATATTTGGTTGCTCAGAATGTCCTAAGTTATAGCATGGAGATATAGCATTACAACTTCAATCACGTTGCACAAAATACAGAGTTTTAAGCCTAATAATCATGATAAGGATTGTTCTGGAACGTTTTGATAAAACTAGCGCACACAGTTTTTTTTTTTTTTTTTTACATAGGTTAAATTAATTTGCCACCCACATTTGTTTGTGTCTGCCAAAATGATTAGACAGTAATGCTGGCTTGCATATTTTGGCTTTTAGTTGCAGTAAACTATTAAAACAGACTTGCAGTTTATTCTTACTTTTGGGCCAAATGCCATGCGAGGACAAATTAAATTTAAGCATTATGACAATCAATCTTTTTTACTCAATCATTTATTCCAGAATTAATCTTTTATTACTGCAATAATTCAGTTTTTGTTCCTGAGTATAGGTGAATAATGTTCCTGGAGCTGATTTTTTAAAAATTATTTTTAGGCAGTATGAGGACAAGTAGTTCTGCTTTGTGTAAATACAGTGATAAAATATTATTGCAGCGGTGAGCATAATGTTTGAATGTCTCTTCCCAGGAGCAGCGTGCGAGACCGAGATCAACGAGTGTGATTCCAACCCATGTCAGCACAATGGCACATGTTCTGATTTGCTTGGAGACTATACATGTCAATGCCCTACAGGTATGCCGAGCTATCTTCACATTGGGAGTGTTGCAGTAACATTCAGATTATATTAGCCGTGGCAGCAGTAGTATTTAAACACGTCTGCTGTTAATTTGGGCTAAGATCCTCATCCAGGGCCCTTCTGGCTATCTCACTATAGATTGAGAACTAGAGGTGATTTGTTTTTGCCAGCAGAGTCCTAAGTGTGCACAGAGTTCAATTTAATTCATATTAGTCTTTACACTTACTTGCATCCTATTTAGTCCAACAAGTTGTTCAGTTTTTTTTTTTTTTTCTTTTTTGACTGGATATAATTTTATAATTTTAACAACTAAAAAGATTAATGTGTGCTGTACCCCCATAGTTACTACTTTAAAATATTGTGCTGCCGCTATAGCTTCACATCTTTTGGGGTGTTTGCTACAAGCTATGCACATCTAGAAACTTACATTTTTACTCAATCTTCCTTGTTGAGTAGCATTGGATGGAAAGCATTTGTATACGCTAAGTTTGATCACAGATTCAAAACTGGATTCATGTTTTAGCTGACTGGGCCCATTTGAATATACCTTGATTGTAATGTCAGTGTTTCTTGGGCTGTATGTGAGGAGGCGTTATCCCAAGGGACATAAATCATCAGCAAAATGTCAGTAATTTTTGACGCCTCTAAAATTTTTTGTCACGTATTAGCCCGTATTTAGCATCCATATTCTTATAAACTCTTAACAGGTTTATTTCCCTGCAAAAAAATAAAAATAAAAATCCCTCCAACAGCATCATGCTGCACTGTGGGTCAGCAAAGGGATGGTTCTGGTTTCATCAAGGTGATGCGTTTGCTTTTTATCAGTTTTTTTGCACTCAAGATAGAAAGTAAAATGTTGGTCTTATCTAACCAAAACTACCTCTAGGTGTTTGCTGTGTCCCCTACATCATTGCTTTTCCACGCTGGTCCTCAGGGCCCAATGGAAACCACCTAAAACATGTGGGATAGTCGGCACAGAGGACCAGGGTTAAGAAACAAACCCATATGCCAGATTTCCTACAAACTCTTTTTAGCAATAGCTTCTCTCTACTCTTCCAGAAATGTTAGATCTACAAACCCTAATTAAAAAAAGTATAATTTACTACTTTTCAATCAATCGCTACTTTGTGCATGTATTTTATTATGTAATATAACAAAAAATGTGAAAAAGTTAAAGGCTATTAATACCTCTGCAAGGCACTGTGTTCCTTTCAGGATAATTGGATTTTACCTCCTTTTTTAATTCCTTGGCTGAGTCTCATTTTTCTTTCCCTAAATATAAGCAGATGGAAGGCATGCAGAAGATTTTAGGCACCAGTGAGCAGTAAGTCAGAAAACTGCCCTTGCCCAATGAGTTGGAACTTTACTTTACATATAAACCAAAAACCCAGGAGATCTTCACTCAAGAGTTTCCTACTTTTATTTTGTTTTTCATCTTGGTTTGCGGGGCAAAAAAAAACTAAACATTGATGGTAGTAAAACTGTGCTCACACTTGTGAAGTTAAACAAAAAAATTTCAATGTGGATGTCATGGATTTGTGAGTAAAATGATAGCAGTGTGTTGGGAAAAAAAAGTGAGTAATGGGATGGCATTTAGTGATAGATCAGGAGAAGATATGTGTCCTTTATACAGCTGGCTACACTTTAATTCAGAACCTTCCCTCCAGGTCTTTCCTTCTTTTCTTCTTTCTCATTTCCTATTTAAAAAGCCGCTAGTGTTGCAAAATGGTTATTAAAAGAGTGAAGATAGATAAAAGTCTCCATGTACGCAATTCATCGGGTACATTGCACATTTAAATCCAAATGAAAACTGAAATAAAAATGTTACAAATGTGTTATTACTGAACAGGAAGTGAAGGAAAACAATATATTTCCCTATTATGCATGGCATACTGTGACCTTTTCAAGTATTCTCTTGCATACAAACTCATCAATGATGATAATGGCATAATTTATTATCAAAAACATCCCCATAGCACAGGGGTGCCCAAAGTCGGACCTCGAGGGCCGGCATCCTGCACGTTTTAGTTCTCTCCCTGGTTGTACTAACAACCTTTCCAGCTTGTCAATGTTCCTCTTAGGCCTTCTAACGAGCCATCATTTGATCCAGGTGTGTTAAACCAGGGAGAGAACTAAAACATGCAGGATGCCGGCCCTCGAGGACCGACTTTGGGCACCCCTGCCGTAGCATAATATCAAGCCACCATTCTTCACAATAAATGTTGAAAAATAACAACTTTACTTTCGCCAGTCCTTAAAATATTACACCATTTTTCTTTTGGTCAGTCGACGTGTTTTTTGGCAACCTTTTCTGGCAATATTTTTCAGTGAAATCTTCCAGTTGTTACTGTACTAACACAAAATAGTAACCCTTCTGATCATTTGCTAATTTCTGCCATATTTAGTATTCTTTGTTCCACTGAAATGATAGTTTTCCATTTTGTCCCCTCATATTTCTTATGTTTCCATTTTGAAGCATTTGAGCAGGACACTGTATCATTTTCTCCACTTGTTGAAATGGCTCTGGAACAACTCATTTTATTCAGATTTTATGAGGGGAACATTAACTGTCTTTGTCCGCAAATAACAGGCACCTATTTAATACCCGTTTTTTTCACAGAATGAGTGACCCCATCAACTGAACTCCACCCTGCTTTTAAAGCATCTTTTTTCAGTGATTCAGTTACACAGGTTCATTCATGACTATTAGCTCGGTTGGGTTTCTATTAATTCCCTACAACAACAACAATTCATCATTGTTGTAAAGTAATGTGCTTTTTGCCACATAGAAACAGAATTTCTAATCGAAACAGTGGTTGATCTCATTAGTATAATTGGATTTCCCTTATTTTGAAAGCAACTTTGTCACATTTTGTTAATTGTTTATTTGCTGTACTATTACAACAAATGAAGGGAGCATTCAGAAGTAGTGGTGCATTTTCATAAACCCATGAGCTGCCCTTGCAGCGCCCGCAGTTCTATTTAGTTTGAAAGACTGCTTATGGTAGCTTGAAGTGTACTTGATGGTTTATGTGGTTCAGGGTTATCGAGAGCTGCATGAGGACTTATCATTGTAGTCCAATTCTGTTCACATTAACAACAAATATGCTTATGGAATTGGGTTTTTCAATTTCTGACAGTGCAATGATAAGCATACGGAGATAACACCACATTTTGCCCTGGTTGTCCAATGCAATCAGAACAACAGCATATCTGTTTCACATGGGTAAACTTATATAAGGCTGTGCCGAGTTAAACGACACAGCTTGGACAAGACGATGTCAGCACTTGCACACAGTAAGAAAAAACAAAGTCATAGCTCCAGGGACTTTAGAGTTTCCAGTTCACTTACATGGCATGTCTGAATTTTTTTTTTCACACAGGTTTCAGGAGGATAACTTTGCTGACACAAATAAACCTGGCAAACTATTTTCATAGCAAGCTGGTTCGAGGCCAAGCCCGCTAGACTAGCAGTTAATCGTCTATACAGTCATTGAAAGTTAATTTTAAAATTGACTATTTGAAAGAAAATTAATGTTTATGTGATTACCCCCCTCACCCCCCGCCCCCAATACTTTATCTGGTCAGCAAGTAAAATTAAGCTATAGACGTTTGTGTTAATGTGCTTTTAAAATATCCAGTTTTCTGTGACTTTGACTTGATCTTTGTGAGGGAGCATCTCTGTGGAAACCTGGCTCCGACGATCAAGGGGGGCTTTTGGGTTTTTTCATTTGGGTTTTTGAGGGAGATCCTCCCATCACAGATGTCAAGTTGAATCAGACCCATAAGACACCAGAAGGCCAAGCAGCTTTTTGTATTCCCAGCCCCCACTTCACCTGCTCACGCCTTCGATCAGGACCGTACTGGATAATATACCGCATGTGTGTGTCTGTGTGTGGATACATGCATACATGCATGAATATGTGCATACATACATAGATGGTGGGGAAATGAATTGATACAGCAATGATTTAAGTTTCTCCACTTACAAAGAATGGAGAGGTATGTAATTTTCATTGTACACCTCAACTGTAAGACGGACTCTGAAAGAAAAAAGACAAAAAAAAAATAAAAATCTGGATGGTCAACGGCAAACCTCGAGAGAGTCTGTACATATGCTGGCATGAGCAGGAAGACCTTGCACGTGCTCCAGGATTTTAATTCATGACAGCGAAGTCATTAATGGTAACCTTTGAACCCGTGGAACCATCTCTCTTCAGGTTTTTGACTAGGTCCACACATTTAGTTCCAGACTGACCCCTCATCTTTCTCATGATCATTGATAATATGTGAGGTGAGATCTTTCAGGCAGCACGAAGTCCAAGGGAGACTGACAGACATCTTGAGTTTCTTCCATTTTCTAATAATTTAACAAACAGTTGTTGCCTTTTCACCAACCTGTTTGCATGTTGTCCCTGTAGTCCATAAGCAGCCTTGTGCAGGTCCACGATTGGTGTTCTGAGATAGTTCTTTTCTTACCAATGTTTGAATGTCATTGATTGAATGTGTGCACATGTCTTTCATACAGGCATAAACAGGTGCAATTAATACAGATAATGAGTGAAGAAGAGGACTGCTCAAAGACAAGCTGACAGCTCTGTGAGAGCCAAAATGCTTGCTGATTGGTAGGAGGTGAAATTCTTATTTTATGGAATAAAATTGAAGTGAATTATTTAAAAATCATACAAAGTAATTCTTTTGGATTTTTTTTTCTCATAGTTGAGGTGTACCTATGATCAAAAGTACATATTTTCGTTCTTTGTGAGGGAGCTAGAAGAAAAAAAAATGGTGTATTAAATACTTATTTCCCCACTGTATATGTCTTAGAATATGCTTGTGATTTTTTTAAATACTGAACTTAATGCTTACATTTGCAGTAGATATTCACACAAGCTGTTCCCTTTCTTGGTGTATCTGGAGCCTGGGGTTTTTTTCTTTGAGCTCCTTCTGAAACTGCCTTCTGTAATCCCTGATCATGAATCCTTAACTCCCTGAGCAAACTGGAACTATACGCGGCCACAGATTCATGGTAAGAAAATGCCACAGTGTACGCCTCGGTCTTCCAGAGTTGCTACTAAATCTCATCTGTTATCTTTGAAAACCTAAGCTGTTGCTTCTATGCCTCATCTGCAGTGTCTTATATTGGACTCAACTGTGTAATTTAAAAGTAGTTCTTTTTGAGTGCAGCTCTGTATGACAGCACAAGGAAATGTCACAAAGCATGGGTGGAATCATAATGTGCTTTGCTGCTGAATGTACTGTTAAGCTGAAAAAGCCCCAGTGTACCTGCTGTTTACTCATCTAAAACACAATGTTGGCTTGCTCTGCATTCATTATAGGGCATTTTATTGCTTAAGTGAAAACTGTCGCATGCAAGTTTATCACAATAAAGTTGAATATAGCTGAAAACATAATTCATTTCAGCAATTTTAAAAAGGCATATATTCCACAGTTATTCTCATTATGCGCAGGGAAATGTATTTCAACTAGTTATTTCTGATGATTTAATGATCATGGCTCAGAGCAAAATAACGTCCAAGTTAAGTTTCTCAGGACATTTGAATGTTATATAAAATCAACAGAGATTTTAATGCAGAAATATGTATGATATGGTTTTGTGTGGTGGCTATTGATTAGCTGATTCTAGCAGCGGCCAAGATTGTGTGAATCCTAACTAATCTCTTTGAAGAGCATCAGCCACTTTCAGATTATTCATCATCCTTACTTTCATGATCTCCATGTGTTAATCACAAGATGAGATATACATTAACAGAAAAATCCTGAAATAGAGTGGGATGGTGAGATAGACTCTCTATTTTAGGAATTAGTAAAAAACCTGGAACACCCATGAACAATAAGGAGTAATGGAAACTAATAGGATATGGAGTGGAGATGAGGCAACATCATAAGATCCTCCAAGAAATACATTAATCAGCAGAATCTGATTATGATATGTTCTGCATGGGACACAACTTTACCTTTATTTAAACTATGCCCTTTGGTTCCACAATCTCAGTTGGATATAAAAGCCTAAACATTCCTTGATCTCTGCAAATTGCCTTGCGCTATGTAGAAGAACAAAGTCGTGTGTAATAATAGTTTTGATTTAAAACTCTTTTTCTATTTCTCCTTTATAATCTTGTACTTCTCTAAGAGTTGACTTGGGTTTTCATTTACTTTAAGCCATAATCATCAAAATTAACAGGCACAGCAGCTTGTAATATATTAATCTATTACTTTCACTTTTTAACTGAAATACTGAAATAAAACCACTTTCCAATTAAAAACTGAAGAATTATCAAAGTATTAGTCACAATAAAGGTCCCTGAGGTACAATCAAGGGATATTTTAAAAAGAGAAGCTTCAAAATGCTCCAAATAGGGCATTGAAAACTTCACTTGTCTTTGTAACATGGTGGCAATAATGCCATGGTTTAAGATTATTTTTGTTGCATTTGGGCCAGGGTGGGTTTCCATAATTAATAGGACAATGAATTATGAATGAAAACACCAAATTCTGAAGGAAAATGTCAGGACATCTGTTTGTAAAGGGAAACTTAAGAAAAAGTAGGTCATGCAGCAAGACAACCTGAGCCCAGGACTTATTGTTATGTACCATCTTTTGTGTAGTTATTTTTACGCAAGAATAAAAAATAAATAAATCTAGTTTTATTTTAAATACATATAAGCCTAATAAGAAAAAAGGATGAAGGTGAACAAGAAATAAAAGGCTCAACACTAGTGTTTCAATATTTAATTGCAAGATAAATTGAAGTAAGTTACAAATTCAGTGGGGCACTGTGGTTGAGTGGAGGGAGATGCTTTAAAATGGGGCCAATCCTCCTCAGTTGCACCAGTTTTGGCCATGTTTATTAAATATATAGAAGAGTAGGTCTGGTGCATCAACATGAATTAAAGATGGGTTAGTGGTACTGATTTCAGATCTATTTTTGCTTGCAAAGTATTGCATACATAAAAATTTCATGTTTTTTTTTTTATCTTTGTCTTGCAGGTTTTCAGGGAAAAAATTGCGAAATTGACATAGACGCCTGTTCTCTACCAGACACTGCGTGTCAATCAAGAACTCAGTGTTTGGACCTCCCTTATGGCCTTGAATACACCTGCCGTATACCCTGCCCTACAAATCTTCAGGTAGGTACAGTTTTTTGTCAGTCTGGCTTACCAAAATTATTTCTATTTACTAAAAGCAATAATGAGCAAGATAATCTATATTCACTTGTGTGCAATAGTTTGCTGGAATTTTGCCCCATTCTCTTTGACAGAGCTGCTGTAGCAGTCAGGTTTGTAGGCCATTATGCTCATTATGTGCCTCTTCAGCTATAGGCACAAATTATCTTTAGGATTGTGATCACGGCTTTTTGATGGACATCAAACCCTAATTATGAATCTTTAACTCCTAAAGCAAACTTCTTGCTTCTACCCAATATGTGTTTAAAATATATTTTTTGACAAAGCTGTGCCTTCCTGGCTGAAGGCTCAAGATGTTATTTCGATATCTTCACATAATGTTATCTCCACATGATACCGTCTCTTTTGTGAATTTCAGTCCTTCATGTGTTTTACAGCTGGGATGGTGCTCTCCCTCTTTTCTCCAACAATGTTCATTATGGTCACTTCTGTTTTGGTTTTAGCAGACCACAGGACATGTCACTAAATATTAAAGTTTTTCCATTAGGGCATTTGCAAACTGTAATCTGTTTTTTATGTTTCTTTTGGAGTAATGTCTGCTCCAAAATGGAGTAATGTCTGCTCAGTGGCGTTTCAGCCCATGTTGATACAGGCCTTTTTTTCACTTTCAATACCATTATTACTAGCGTCAGTGCGTACCTTTTCTTTTTTTTTTTCTTCTTCTGTTTGGGAGTTGAACTAGTCTCAATATTTTGGACCAAGACTTGTCATCTTTGGGACACAGCACAGATCTCTTTTTCTATATTAGATCTATGGCTGGACATTTATATTCTGTTTATACTTGTATCTAATATTTATAAGAACAGATGAACCTTCCACCTGCAAGGATCTCTGGATCCTTGCCTGTTCCAGCAATGAAACAGGCTTGTGGAGGGCCACAATTTTACTGCCTGATTTCTTATGATTTTCCAATAATTTTTATTATTACATTTTTCATTAGTCCACAGATATATATGTGATTCTGATCAACTGAAGAAAGTAAAATCAGAACTCTTTTTTTTTTTAAATATACTTTACGTCACATTTTGTACATTTATGTGTACGATTCCAATCATACAGATTTAATATACTTTAAAAAAAACAAAAAAAACAATGAGACACCATGAAATTTCTGTACAAAAAAATATTAAAATCTGTTATTATCTAAATGTCTTAGGAATATCAACACATTCTGCAGTTAACTGCTACTGTAATTATTCATTGAGTATTTTGACAAAGGATAAACATTTAATTTCATAACTAAATAATTAGGAAATGTCTTTATATTCCACTGACTGAAACCTAAAAACTCACTCATAATCTTGAACCTCTGAACTGAGTCTTAAAACACATGTAACTTTGATAGTTTTTTTTTTATCTTAAAATTTCTTGAAATTTTATTTTAAGATCGAAATGATGGTAATTTTTTTTAGACAATCTTTAAAAAAGTCAAAGCTTGACTTGTGTAATTGCCAGGATGTTTACATTTTCTTTGTATAATGGATGGAGCTGTACAGGACTACTCTCTATTACTTTATTTGAATGAGTGCCGTATAATATTGACAGTATCTGCATTTTTGCATGTGATGCTTTGTTGTGTGTTAGTAACTGAACTGATCATTTGCATCAATAAAAAGTCTCACTTGAGCAGATGAACTACTCCAAATGACAGATGGGGATGGTCACCTGCTGTGGAGCAAGGCTTGCCTTGGCTCTTGTACATTATAGGCCATGATGACTGTATTAAAACCGTGTCCCATAAGGCACTTCTTCCTTTGCCCCTTTGCTTCCCCTGTCCATAAATGCAGCTCCTAACCTCAAGTCTGCTTTGTTACAAGGAGCTCTCAGGAGCTTTAGCTCTCAATGACCATTGATCTTGTCTTGTAGGACATGATGTAGATGCCACCTGGAATACAGAGTGAAGCCCTATATAAAGCGGGAATCAGTATTCATGAGTGTGTCATGTGGCTGTAATGAAGCTCATTTTCACTGAGCCAGGAGCAAGAAATGATTAGGTTTTTCTTTGTGAAAAATAGCTATGATTCTGACCAGAATGAGCTCAGTTCAATCTGTGACATTAATGTAAAAAAAAAAAAGAAGAAGAAAGCTTTCATTTCCATCTATCATTTAATGACACATGTGCTTGACTAATTCATCTTTTATCAACAGCCGTGTGCCCATGGAGGCCGCTGTGTGCTGAATAATGCCAGCAGCTACATGTGCATCTGTGCACATGGTTGGTCTGGTCAGAACTGCCGCATAAATGTCAACGATTGTGTCCAACACTGGTGTCAAAATGGAGCCACTTGTGTGGACGAGATTGATGGTTACAGGTAGGTTTCCGAGTCTTGATTGTCTCCGGGCCATTCTGGCACCAGAATGTCAATGATTTTAAAAGCTGTGACATTTACTGCGCTCCCTTTAGGGTTGAGAGAAATCTTCTAACTCACTCTGCTATTAAGAAATTCTCTTTAATCTGTTTCCAGCTGCCTTTGTCCCAGTGGATACACAGGGGTCTACTGTGAGCAGGACATTGATTACTGTGTCGACAGTCGCTGCTCTGAACATGGTGTTTGCCTGGACCAGCGGTATAACTTCACCTGCCGATGCATGCTGGGATATGAGGGGCCGCTGTGTGATGTGGAAGCAAATGAGTGCAACAGTTTCCCCTGCTCTAACGGCGCCACCTGTGTGGACCTAATCAGTGATTATCGGTGCCACTGTCCCCCGGGGTTTGAGGGTATGAGACCATCTGATATGAATCTGAGCCCATTTTGCAGCTATTAATACAGCTGCTAGCTGAAGGGTCGGGCTTTGTAGTGTAGCCTTCGTTGTTAAAAACTAAACTTTTAAAACAAATGTTAAGTATTTGGCGAAATTCACCAGTGTAAAATATGCTAAATGTATTTCTAAATGCAATCCCATATATACAAATAATAAGTAAAGAATTTAACTAATTAAATTTGGGAATTTTGGTATTTGACCTGACTTTACAATTTCTTCTTTAATAATCCTAGTTTCCTATTGTTTACTGACTCTTTTTTTTTATTATTATTTTTTTGTATTCCCATAATATTTCTTTTTAATATGAATACATTTATTTTGTGATGTAAAAGTCTTTAATAATTAATTGCTTTTGTCCCTCCTGACAAAGGAGGAATAAAAGAAGGCCCATTTGCTAAAAGGACAGCACTTATTCCCATTCAATAGCATTTCCAAAAGTTGAAGAATACGTAGATCTTTAATAATTCATCATCGATTCCTCTATAGATCATCCTGAGTCATTGGCCTTCACTTTAGTTTTCTTCAAGCTTGTTCATTGGAATCTAAGCTTGGGGACTGAAATTGCAATGGAAGATGGCAAATGTTGTGTCTGCTGAACCCTTTCTGTTGTTTTTGCATATATTTTGGATAATTAGCTTACTGAAAGACCCAAAGGTGACCCATGATCAGCTTACTGGGAGAATGCACTACATGCTTTATTCAAAATATTTTTTATTTATTTATTTATTTATTTATTTATTTATTTATTTTCAGAGAGGTTATAATACCATGGTTCCCAGTGATATTGGAAGAGAAACAGAGCCAACATAATTAACAGTACACATGAAGTAGTTTTCCATATATCATATTTTGTGATATTAATCCCAAGAGGAATGTTTCTTGCCAAATGGCTTTATTGCCACACAGTCCAAAGGGCTTGACAGATCTATCCCTTTTTTGGTATGTTAATCTCTTGGATCTTGGTGGCATCTTGTGGGGCGATAATGCGATGCTTTATTCTGATTCGTCTCAGAGATGAAGAGGAGGGGAAAAAAACAAAAAGAAAGAAGAAATTGATTTCTCACCAGTTTTTGTATTCCAGTTGTCCTAGAAATAAACCCACAATGAGAAAAATGCAGCTCTCCCCCCCCTCATTCTGTTTCTTTAAAACAAGCTTTGTTTTTGTTTATCCTACTTCTCCTCATGATCTGACCTGTCGCTTTCTTTATCTGCTGTGTGTTCGGACTGGAACTACTAATGTCCCTGCCGGGGCGCAGTGCCAACATTTGCACAAAAATCTGGGCAGCATGTCCACAGAGACCCCTAGCGGACCCTAGAGCGTCGACACAGTTGGTGAAATTTACGTCACACAGGCTTTGTGGTTGAGCGGACAGCAGATCTGACTGGGAGATATAAATAAGGCTTTGGTCTCATCTGAAAGCCGATAGTTTCTGTTAAAGTCCAGCTGTAGTAAAACCCACATGTTTACATTTAGAAAAGCTACACAGATGAGACTCTTCCAAATAACCAGTTGGCATGTAAATACAGTCTAATGATTGTTATGGAGATTTGGTTGCATGACTACCCTAGGGGCCACTCATTGCTGCAGAGCTTTGCAGATTTATATTGACTCCATTACTGTCTTAATTACTTTGCATATTGGCTGATAAACATTTTAAAAAATGCATGTCAGAAAAAAATGCTTTTGTTAACTAGGGAAAATGTACTTCTTAACATTGAACTTTTGAATAAATTCACCCAAGGGTATTGGCATTTTTGCCACTATGACCCTGGTTACTTGGATTTTTCAGATTTTTTTTAAATGTGAGATTATGCAGCTGCAATAACATTTAATGTGTTTTAATGCTCTGTGCGCATGTTTATCGGGATTTCCATTGAATGTGGCTAATAGTAGGCCCTAGGTTAGTTCCATGTATTTTTATCCAATATAAAGGGTCATATTGGCAAAAATGCCACCTTTGCTCCAGTTAAGATTGCAGACAGAAAAGCGACGCCCCATGGCTGAAAGAGAACCAAGAGTTCTGAAATACTGCTAGAGGCCAAAGCTGGTGGAGCTTTAAATTTTGTTAGCGAAATCATTAATCTATTCCATATCAAACGTTTGCCTCGAGGATGCTAAAACTGAGGTTCCACCACTTATGCATACATACATGCATACGCTTCAGCACAATGAATACGTAATCATTTAACTAGATTTCAGTTCAGTGCAATCAGAGTTGATCAGCTGTTCAAGTTCATTTCATTCTGTGGGTGAAATGAGAATTGTTTTTTCTTGCAGGTTTTCTGAATTTTGTGGTTATGGAAACAGAACAACTATCATTTAATTTTCAAAGCAGCAACAGGGAAATAAGTTCCTCTGCAAAACCTTTTAGCTGTGTTTCCTTGATCATCAACTAGAGCTTATTAATTTATCTGCCTTTATTCTGTAGGAAGGACGTGCTCTCAGAATGTAAATGATTGTTGGTCGCAGCCTTGTCTAAATGGAGGCTCATGTGTGGATCTGATAAATGACTACATTTGTCACTGTCCTCTTGGTAAGTAGCGCGCACTTGTGCATTATTGAGGATGTTTACAAAAATACTCCGCTATTAATTATCAGTGACTGTACCTCGGGAATACATGAAAGGTTTATTCCTGTTACAAATTGTTTGTTTTCTTTGATAGTGTTTCGCGTTTTGTCAAGAATGCACTTCCAAATATAGCAAAGAAACAATGGATCGTTTAGTCTGGTCTTTTCAGTTTGAATGCAAGCTTTTAGTAGAGCTCCAAGTAAGGAAAATAGAAGCAATAAATCTTTATTACAGATTGCAGATAGAAAGAAAAACTCTTTTAGAATAAAGGTGAAAATCAATGTCTGTGTTTACCGTTTGTTTAAAACACCGACTCCAGACAGGGTCTATATATATGGGCTATGACAAAGGGAGGTGTTTCTTTTCTTTGTGTGCATCTGGTTTTATTTTATCGTAATAATATATTTGATGCCTACTGAATTGAACATGTCATGCTGCAATGGCCCATCCATTTCCTGCTGTATATGTGATTGGTCACAGTAAGTTGCAAACAGCCACACTCAGAATTCAGAAACAATGATCTGAGAACCCCTGTTTATTCTGTGATGTGATAATTAGTTTCAAGATTTTGAAGATTTTTTTTTATTATTTTATCTGTTATTTATTTATTTATTTATTTTTTTGTATATTGTATTATTAACTAGACTAAGTTTATATTTTGTTTTTTTTTCTGTCTTTTTTTGATTATCGATAAATAATGTTCTTACAGTATGCAGCTCCTGCTACACAGATTTTTTTTTTCTTTCTTTTTTTAGTTTTTAGAAAACGTAAAATGCATCTCAGGTCCCCAGTAAATAATCTACTTTCAGTATTTTCTGCCTCTTGTTTAAATTAGATTTTGGCAGAAACAGAACACCGATGTGTGAGCAAAGCTCCCATTACTGTTTTAATTTCAGTGACAGATTTATAAACAGGTGTTTTTGATCTCCTTTGTCCTTTTCAGAAATCCAATTAGATAAATGCTCTGCCAGGTTTACACGCTTCTCCCTGCAAAACATACACAGAGGGAGACGGACAAAAAAAACAACAATTTTTTTTTCGTTTTTTAGCTATTTATGTATTTTCATCTTTTTTTTTCACTAATTATTTTTTTTTTCTCTTTTAATCATTTCCTTTGCAACTTTATCAGACACCAACACATTTTCCACATGAGTTCAACAAGGATTGTCCATCTCAATTTCTTAATATGTACTTTAGTGTCAAAAATGTAAATTCTTCTTCCACCAGTGTATTAATTGGGAGTCTTGTTTGTTAGTAGTTGGTGGACATTATTTTTGACAAAAGCACAAGTCATATAATAAAGATCTTGCACATTCAGAGATGATATTCTACATACCGTGGTTGTAAACGGTGGTTAATTGAAGCTGCTGTTTTCTTACTATAATTTGGAATCATTCTGACCATTTTCTTCTGGCATCTCACATCAATGAGGTGCTGTTGTTCTTAAAACTGTAGATTTTTTTTCTCTCTCTCTGTTAGACCATTCCCTGTAAACTTGAAAAAGGATCAGGATATTTTTTAAAACTTAACACCAGCCCAGGTGACACTAAGCACCTTCCATGTTCAAAGTTAGTTAAACTCCATTTCTTCCCCTGTCTATCGCTTGCTTTGAATTTCAGCAGATTGTCTAGATGGCTAAATGCAATGACTCACTGCAGCATGTTTTTTTTCTGTTTGTGTGAACTAATTATTTTAGTTAACACAATTAGCTACTTTAACAAGTTAGCTAACAAGGCGGTATGTAGTTGTATCAGCCAAATTTGGTAATATGCTTTAGGTAAGAAGTAAAATGATCAACAATGAGTATATTTTAGCAGGATATGGTCTCAAAAACAAGCTTGTCTGGCAGTATCAGTACTCTGACCTGAATCCAGCTTTCAAAATAACACCAGGCCTTTAAACCATTTAAATGAATCAAACTTAATAGCTGGCAGCAATCTGAATTTGCTGAAAAAGTCAAAAGGGCAATTCTTATTTCGAACCTCCTTCTCTGTTGCACTAAACCACTAGCAGCTGTCTGATAGAGAAGGGAGGTCCCATTTGGAGATGGTGACACTGTAAAAGTGACATTCCTTCATGCAACATTAACCTCAAAGTGAATTGCATGCACAATTGGTTATTAAACACTTCTGAAACACCCTGTTGGAGGCAATAGCTGTCCATTAACTAGTCAAGGCAACACATAATCTAATGGGAAAAGGGTAACTGGAAGGTCATCAAACATCTAGATAGATGTGATGATGTAAAGTAAGCTCATCTGGACTTGGGTTCCAATGTGAATACTAAGCTAACTTAAGGGTAAATGTACCCATAACTTATTGCAACAGTTTTCTTTCTAAATGGACTCCAGTTTTCAAGCACTCACAGCATGCAAGCAAAAGTAATAATGCACAAACTTTAGAGGAAGTAAAATGAGAATAAGGGAACAATATGTATTGTACATATTTCCAGCCACTTTTATACATAAAGAAATAATAAAAAAAGATTGTTGTGGCATTGCAAATATTCTTATTTTGTTACACAGCAGAGTAGCTGACTATTCTGTCTGTAAAGTGTTCATTGTGTTTATCAGCGAGACAGTGACAGCTGATTTTTGCAAATTGCACTCTGTAGCACCACCCCGAGAAGGTAAAGGTCTAAACAGTGTGTGTCCAAGATGTGTGGGGTCTGCAGAGATGTTAGCTGCCCTTTTCCTTTTCTTGACACTAGAGCTGTTCAAGTCCTGGATGTAAGAAGTCATATGAAGTCTCTTGACAGCTAGGGAACCCAACATTACACATACGTACTTCATGAGGTTTTCTTCCATCTGATTTGTATAGATTTATGTTGACTTTAGCTGTTAGAATCATTCATTTTAGTTAGAGCTCATCAATCAGATTTTTATTTATTTATTTTGTCTGAATTAGGATCTTTGCTTTTGGAAACTGCTCATATCAATTTTATCCAATGTTGATTTGTCTTTAATGCTACAATTAAAACAATTTGATCTTTTAAAGCTAAAACAAAAACATGAACAAACTACATGCTAAAATTCAATTCAATAATAATAGAACCCAATGTATAATTTATCCCAAAACAAAATTATTTGGGTTTGTCACTATTTAAAATTGCAGATAATTTACTCGCTTGAATAAAAACACAATATACATTGATGTAGTACTGTCTGTGTAAAGATTCTATACTGCGATTTTAGATTCAAATACGTAAAACAAGCCAAAGTAGTCTATTTAAGTTAGATTAATGATCAATCATTCTGTCTCTGTGCTTTATTTATAACTCTAGATATTGACGTTGGGATCAGTTGGTGACATACAGACGTGCAGCCTGTATGCTAGATAAATTTGATGTAGATCAGTCTGATATGGTGAGCTGTTGTCAGTGATTTTACTCAATTACCATACTGCATAGCAGGTGGACTGTAAAAGGAAGGAATCGATACTATTAATCTGCTGAGAATATATAAAGCCATACAACTATGAAGATGAGCTGCTGGTTTATATGTTTTTTTTATGTTTATTAATTCTCTTTACCTGGGCTTGATTCTGTTGTCTTAACAGGAATTATCTATATCTATGCTTCCAGGGTTTAAAGGAAAAGATTGCTCTGTGGATATTGACCTTTGCTCATTTGGACTATGCAGCGAACACACATTAATATGCACCGAGAGCCGGGATGGGCAGAATGTCTCTTGCACATGTGAAAAAGGTGAGTGAGACCTTTAACAGGGGTGAATAGTGAGAGGGAGAGTGTGTTGTAGAGTCGTGTGTTGAGTGTGTGTATTTCTGATCTCTGAAGGCTTGACAAAGATGACTTGACTGTACTGAAAAGATAAGGTGATCTAAAGGACAAGCGGTAGCTTCAGAGAGTATTAATTTGGGAACAGTTTTTCATTCTTTTGACAAGATTCTATAATTCACTCTTTGTAGAAATAAAAACAAACAAAAAACTCTTTGCTGATTCACAAAACATTATAATTCTCTGTATGTGCAGTTACATTCGGTCAGGAGGGTTTTAATTTCTTTCAGAGAGGATGAGTCTCATCAGTTGCCGAAAGAAATTACTCAGAAGTGAGTGGGTTAGACTTGAATGAAGCTTTGCAGAGAGTCTAGGCTTCATAATAAAAGGAGCCCTTCATGTTGAACTACGTCAACATGCACCGGGAATCATGCCGCTCATTTCTGGATGCTGTCAGCCTGCTGGAACTAAAAACATTTTTCCTACCACGCCAAGCATAATTCACTCTGGAACAGCTAGAGCCTCTCTTCTCAAACGGATGGCTATTGCATAGAAGTCCATGTAATGCAATCAATAACTGTAACATCATTACTCCTGTTGCATTTATGCTTGGCATATGTCAGAATGAAGGATTGTGAGTGATTTCTTATGTAAATGAAAGCAACCTCCACTATGCTGCATTTCCCAGATCACTTCTCAAGGGTAAACTTTCAATTGCTGTCTTGTTTAGATGTCTCTTGTCAGCAGCCTTGGCATCCAGATTATCAACTTTAATCCTCGTCTGTCTAAATTGCAGCTAGCTGGTCCTAAGTTTCATTTTTATTCTATATACTTTATAAAAAATATTTAGACCTGGTAGAATGCATAATGGTAAAGTGGAAGGAACAAAAGATAAGATTTTTAAATTTTTTTCATTAAGTACAATACATGCATTTCGCAGGTGACACGATACTCACCATGAAACATTGGTGATGGCAGCATCATGCTTTGGGAATACTTTTATTCAGAAGATAAAGAGAAAAGTAGGTAAAGTTAATGTAAAAATGGATGGACCACTTTTCAGGCCAATCCTGAAGGAAAACCTCTTCAATTCTTCAAAAGACTTGAGATTGCAACAGATATTCACCTTACGTCAGGGCAACAGCCTTAAATATTGACCCTTTAAGAGTTGAGAGCAAAACATATTTAGGTGTTAGAGTGGTCCAGTAAAATCCCAGAACTAAATTCAATTGAGACTTCAATTGTAGCACAGTTTGATACAGACTATTTTTTTCCAATCTGACTCAACTTGTACCACTTTCCTTAGAAGATGCAAAAATGTCTCTGAAAGAAATGCAGCTGCAATTCCAGTCAAATGTGACTTCTGAATTATTGACTTGGGTTTTGATTACTCATTTATTCTTCTCACATTTGTAATTGAAATCATATACTTTCATTCTACTTTTTAGTTATGCATTGGTTTATTTTGGTCTGTCAAATCTAAATAAAAAAAACATGGAGTTTGTGTTTGTAATGTGACAAGGGTTTAGAGGAATGACTATATTTTACATACATATCACTACATTTTCAGAGTTGTAATTTTTCACCCATTATCTAAACCATAAACAATATTTAATCCTAGCTTATATTTAAATGAGATATTCATCATTAAAGAAGAAGTGAGGATCATTTGGATTTGGTTGCTGGGGAAAATCTGGATGTTTAGCTGCTATACCACTCATAGAGATTAATTTCCACATTTTAAGTCAGTTTTGAATTAAGACTTTTTTGACTGAGGCATTGTTTCCTTGTGCATGGTTTGTAAGGAGCAGCTTTGCAGTGTAAGATGTTTTTTGTGCCATAAAATTACTTGAGCTCCATTATTTGTTTCATCAAACGCTCTTTCTGGCATAAGATAAGGTTTTTGTTGTTGTTGTTGTTTTTTTGTTTTTTTTGCCATCATGCAGGTTTCTGCTGTGCAGCAGTTGTTTTTGTTTGGCTTCTGTTTCTGTATTTTGTCACTGTTATTTTTGCAGGAAACTGCTTATTCTGCAGCCAAGCAGATGCTGCGAATGTGCCTTTTATACATTTTTTTCCCTATCACATATCTAATTGTGCAAAGCATCTCGAGCAGCTCATATTCTGTTTTACCTTGGCTGACTATGTGAAACATTCGTATTGTACCCACTGTACATTCAAATGCTTCTGTGGGTTAATTTAAGGTCAACCCACATGCAGGTTGTTTTCTGCTTGCAGTAAAATGACTTAAACACAGGAATGTTTCTTTCCTTTTGTGTGTGTGTTTGTGTGCGTGTGTGTGTGTGTGTGTGTGCGCGTGTGTGTGTGTGTGTGAACAAATGTTTGTGTGCGTCTGCCTACGTGTGTGCTGATGCATGTTATTTGATGTAGTACTGTCTGCGTATAGATTGAGTTTGATTTTGAAGAAGGCATTTGGCCTGTTTCATGTAATAAATCAGGAGGGCAATGATGGGCTCTTATTAAACATGATTAAATGATCCAGTGAGCNTTTCTGATGATTTAATGATCATGGCTCAGAGCAAAATAACGTCCAAGTTAAGTTTCTCAGGACATTTGAATGTTATATAAAATCAACAGAGATTTTAATGCGGAAATATTTATGATATGGTTTTGTGTGGTGGCTATTGATTAGCTGATTCTAGCAGCGGCCAAGATTGTGTGAATCCTAACTAATCTCTTTGAAGAGCATCAGCCACTTTCAGATTATTCATCATCCTTACTTTCATGATCTCCATGTGTTAATCACAAGAACAGATAGAAATTAACAGAAAAATCCTGAAATAGAGTGGGATGGTGAGATAGACTCTCTATTTTAGGAATTAGTAAAAAACCTGGAACACCCATGAACAATAAGGAGTAATGGAAACTAATAGGATATGGAGTGGAGATGAGGCAACATCATAAGATCCTCCAAGAAATACATTAATCAGCAGAATCTGATTATGATAACATGTTCTGCATGGGACACAACTTTACCTTTATTTAAACTATGCCCTTTGGTTCCACAATCTCAGTTGGATATAAAAGCCTAAACATTCCTTGATCTCTGCAAATTGCCTTGCGCTATGTAGAAGAACAAAGTCGTGTGTAATAATAGTTTTGATTTAAAACTCTTTTTCTATTTCTCCTTTATAATCTTGTACTTCTCTAAGAGTTGACTTGGGTTTTCATTTACTTTAAGCCATAATCATCAAAATTAACAGGCACAGCAGCTTGTAATATATTAATCTATTACTTTCACTTTTTAACTGAAATACTGAAATAAAACCACTTTCCAATTAAAAACTGAAGAATTATCAAAGTATTAGTCACAATAAAGGTTCTTGAGGTACAATCAAAGAATATTTTTAAAAAGAGAAGCTTCAAAATGCTCCAAATAGGGCATTGAAAACTTCACTTGTCTTTGTAACATGGTGGCAATAATGCCATGGTTTAAGATTATTTTTGTTGCATTTGGGCCAGGGTGGGTTTCCATAATTAATAGGACAATGAATTATGAATGAAAACACCAAATTCTGAAGGAAAATGTCAGGACATCTGTTTGTAAAGGGAAACTTAAGAAAAAGTAGGTCATGCAGCAAGACAACCTGAGCCCAGGACTTATTGTTATGTACCATCTTTTGTGTAGTTATTTTTACGCAAGAATAAAAAATAAATAAATCTAGTTTTATTTTAAATACATATAAGCCTAATAAGAAAAAAGGATGAAGGTGAACAAGAAATAAAAGGCTCAACACTAGTGTTTCAATATTTAATTGCAAGATAAATTGAAGGCAAGTTACAAATTCAGTGGGGCACTGTGGTTGAGTGGAGGGAGATGCTTTAAAATGGGGCCAATCCTCCTCAGTTGCACCAGTTTTGGCCATGTTTATTAAATATATAGAAGAGTAGGTCTGGTGCATCAACATGAATTAAAGATGGGTTAGTGGTACTGATTTCAGATCTATTTTTGCTTGCAAAGTATTGCATACATAAAAATTTCATGTTTTTTTTTTTATCTTTGTCTTGCAGGTTTTCAGGGAAAAAATTGCGAAATTGACATAGACGCCTGTTCTCTACCAGACACTGCGTGTCAATCAAGAACTCAGTGTTTGGACCTCCCTTATGGCCTTGAATACACCTGCCGTATACCCTGCCCTACAAATCTTCAGGTAGGTACAGTTTTTTGTCAGTCTGGCTTACCAAAATTATTTCTATTTACTAAAAGCAATAATGAGCAAGATAATCTATATTCACTTGTGTGCAATAGTTTGCTGGAATTTTGCCCCATTCTCTTTGACAGAGCTGCTGTAGCAGTCAGGTTTGTAGGCCATTATGCTCATTATGTGCCTCTTCAGCTATAGGCACAAATTATCTTTAGGATTGTGATCACGGCTTTTTGATGGACATCAAACCCTAATTATGAATCTTTAACTCCTAAAGCAAACTTCTTGCTTCTACCCAATATGTGTTTAAAATATATTTTTTGACAAAGCTGTGCCTTCCTGGCTGAAGGCTCAAGATGTTATTTCGATATCTTCACATAATGTTATCTCCACATGATACCGTCTCTTTTGTGAATTTCAGTCCTTCATGTGTTTTACAGCTGGGATGGTGCTCTCCCTCTTTTCTCCAACAATGTTCATTATGGTCACTTCTGTTTTGGTTTTAGCAGACCACAGGACATGTCACTAAATATTAAAGTTTTTCCATTAGGGCATTTGCAAACTGTAATCTGTTTTTTATGTTTCTTTTGGAGTAATGTCTGCTCCAAAATGGAGTAATGTCTGCTCAGTGGCGTTTCAGCCCATGTTGATACAGGCCTTTTTTTCACTTTCAATACCATTATTACTAGCGTCAGTGCGTACCTTTTCTTTTTTTTTTTCTTCTTCTGTTTGGGAGTTGAACTAGTCTCAATATTTTGGACCAAGACTTGTCATCTTTGGGACACAGCACAGATCTCTTTTTCTATATTAGATCTATGGCTGGACATTTATATTCTGTTTATACTTGTATCTAATATTTATAAGAACAGATGAACCTTCCACCTGCAAGGATCTCTGGATCCTTGCCTGTTCCAGCAATGAAACAGGCTTGTGGAGGGCCACAATTTTACTGCCTGATTTCTTATGATTTTCCAATAATTTTTATTATTACATTTTTCATTAGTCCACAGATATATATGTGATTCTGATCAACTGAAGAAAGTAAAATCAGAACTCTTTTTTTTTTTAAATATACTTTACGTCACATTTTGTACATTTATGTGTACGATTCCAATCATACAGATTTAATATACTTTAAAAAAAACAAAAAAAACAATGAGACACCATGAAATTTCTGTACAAAAAAATATTAAAATCTGTTATTATCTAAATGTCTTAGGAATATCAACACATTCTGCAGTTAACTGCTACTGTAATTATTCATTGAGTATTTTGACAAAGGATAAACATTTAATTTCATAACTAAATAATTAGGAAATGTCTTTATATTCCACTGACTGAAACCTAAAAACTCACTCATAATCTTGAACCTCTGAACTGAGTCTTAAAACACATGTAACTTTGATAGTTTTTTTTTTATCTTAAAATTTCTTGAAATTTTATTTTAAGATCGAAATGATGGTAATTTTTTTTAGACAATCTTTAAAAAAGTCAAAGCTTGACTTGTGTAATTGCCAGGATGTTTACATTTTCTTTGTATAATGGATGGAGCTGTACAGGACTACTCTCTATTACTTTATTTGAATGAGTGCCGTATAATATTGACAGTATCTGCATTTTTGCATGTGATGCTTTGTTGTGTGTTAGTAACTGAACTGATCATTTGCATCAATAAAAAGTCTCACTTGAGCAGATGAACTACTCCAAATGACAGATGGGGATGGTCACCTGCTGTGGAGCAAGGCTTGCCTTGGCTCTTGTACATTATAGGCCATGATGACTGTATTAAAACCGTGTCCCATAAGGCACTTCTTCCTTTGCCCCTTTGCTTCCCCTGTCCATAAATGCAGCTCCTAACCTCAAGTCTGCTTTGTTACAAGGAGCTCTCAGGAGCTTTAGCTCTCAATGACCATTGATCTTGTCTTGTAGGACATGATGTAGATGCCACCTGGAATACAGAGTGAAGCCCTATATAAAGCGGGAATCAGTATTCATGAGTGTGTCATGTGGCTGTAATGAAGCTCATTTTCACTGAGCCAGGAGCAAGAAATGATTAGGTTTTTCTTTGTGAAAAATAGCTATGATTCTGACCAGAATGAGCTCAGTTCAATCTGTGACATTAATGTAAAAAAAAAAAAGAAGAAGAAAGCTTTCATTTCCATCTATCATTTAATGACACATGTGCTTGACTAATTCATCTTTTATCAACAGCCGTGTGCCCATGGAGGCCGCTGTGTGCTGAATAATGCCAGCAGCTACATGTGCATCTGTGCACATGGTTGGTCTGGTCAGAACTGCCGCATAAATGTCAACGATTGTGTCCAACACTGGTGTCAAAATGGAGCCACTTGTGTGGACGAGATTGATGGTTACAGGTAGGTTTCCGAGTCTTGATTGTCTCCGGGCCATTCTGGCACCAGAATGTCAATGATTTTAAAAGCTGTGACATTTACTGCGCTCCCTTTAGGGTTGAGAGAAATCTTCTAACTCACTCTGCTATTAAGAAATTCTCTTTAATCTGTTTCCAGCTGCCTTTGTCCCAGTGGATACACAGGGGTCTACTGTGAGCAGGACATTGATTACTGTGTCGACAGTCGCTGCTCTGAACATGGTGTTTGCCTGGACCAGCGGTATAACTTCACCTGCCGATGCATGCTGGGATATGAGGGGCCGCTGTGTGATGTGGAAGCAAATGAGTGCAACAGTTTCCCCTGCTCTAACGGCGCCACCTGTGTGGACCTAATCAGTGATTATCGGTGCCACTGTCCCCCGGGGTTTGAGGGTATGAGACCATCTGATATGAATCTGAGCCCATTTTGCAGCTATTAATACAGCTGCTAGCTGAAGGGTCGGGCTTTGTAGTGTAGCCTTCGTTGTTAAAAACTAAACTTTTAAAACAAATGTTAAGTATTTGGCGAAATTCACCAGTGTAAAATATGCTAAATGTATTTCTAAATGCAATCCCATATATACAAATAATAAGTAAAGAATTTAACTAATTAAATTTGGGAATTTTGGTATTTGACCTGACTTTACAATTTCTTCTTTAATAATCCTAGTTTCCTATTGTTTACTGACTCTTTTTTTTTATTATTATTTTTTTGTATTCCCATAATATTTCTTTTTAATATGAATACATTTATTTTGTGATGTAAAAGTCTTTAATAATTAATTGCTTTTGTCCCTCCTGACAAAGGAGGAATAAAAGAAGGCCCATTTGCTAAAAGGACAGCACTTATTCCCATTCAATAGCATTTCCAAAAGTTGAAGAATACGTAGATCTTTAATAATTCATCATCGATTCCTCTATAGATCATCCTGAGTCATTGGCCTTCACTTTAGTTTTCTTCAAGCTTGTTCATTGGAATCTAAGCTTGGGGACTGAAATTGCAATGGAAGATGGCAAATGTTGTGTCTGCTGAACCCTTTCTGTTGTTTTTGCATATATTTTGGATAATTAGCTTACTGAAAGACCCAAAGGTGACCCATGATCAGCTTACTGGGAGAATGCACTACATGCTTTATTCAAAATATTTTTTATTTATTTATTTATTTATTTATTTATTTATTTATTTTCAGAGAGGTTATAATACCATGGTTCCCAGTGATATTGGAAGAGAAACAGAGCCAACATAATTAACAGTACACATGAAGTAGTTTTCCATATATCATATTTTGTGATATTAATCCCAAGAGGAATGTTTCTTGCCAAATGGCTTTATTGCCACACAGTCCAAAGGGCTTGACAGATCTATCCCTTTTTTGGTATGTTAATCTCTTGGATCTTGGTGGCATCTTGTGGGGCGATAATGCGATGCTTTATTCTGATTCGTCTCAGAGATGAAGAGGAGGGGAAAAAAACAAAAAGAAAGAAGAAATTGATTTCTCACCAGTTTTTGTATTCCAGTTGTCCTAGAAATAAACCCACAATGAGAAAAATGCAGCTCTCCCCCCCCTCATTCTGTTTCTTTAAAACAAGCTTTGTTTTTGTTTATCCTACTTCTCCTCATGATCTGACCTGTCGCTTTCTTTATCTGCTGTGTGTTCGGACTGGAACTACTAATGTCCCTGCCGGGGCGCAGTGCCAACATTTGCACAAAAATCTGGGCAGCATGTCCACAGAGACCCCTAGCGGACCCTAGAGCGTCGACACAGTTGGTGAAATTTACGTCACACAGGCTTTGTGGTTGAGCGGACAGCAGATCTGACTGGGAGATATAAATAAGGCTTTGGTCTCATCTGAAAGCCGATAGTTTCTGTTAAAGTCCAGCTGTAGTAAAACCCACATGTTTACATTTAGAAAAGCTACACAGATGAGACTCTTCCAAATAACCAGTTGGCATGTAAATACAGTCTAATGATTGTTATGGAGATTTGGTTGCATGACTACCCTAGGGGCCACTCATTGCTGCAGAGCTTTGCAGATTTATATTGACTCCATTACTGTCTTAATTACTTTGCATATTGGCTGATAAACATTTTAAAAAATGCATGTCAGAAAAAAATGCTTTTGTTAACTAGGGAAAATGTACTTCTTAACATTGAACTTTTGAATAAATTCACCCAAGGGTATTGGCATTTTTGCCACTATGACCCTGGTTACTTGGATTTTTCAGATTTTTTTTAAATGTGAGATTATGCAGCTGCAATAACATTTAATGTGTTTTAATGCTCTGTGCGCATGTTTATCGGGATTTCCATTGAATGTGGCTAATAGTAGGCCCTAGGTTAGTTCCATGTATTTTTATCCAATATAAAGGGTCATATTGGCAAAAATGCCACCTTTGCTCCAGTTAAGATTGCAGACAGAAAAGCGACGCCCCATGGCTGAAAGAGAACCAAGAGTTCTGAAATACTGCTAGAGGCCAAAGCTGGTGGAGCTTTAAATTTTGTTAGCGAAATCATTAATCTATTCCATATCAAACGTTTGCCTCGAGGATGCTAAAACTGAGGTTCCACCACTTATGCATACATACATGCATACGCTTCAGCACAATGAATACGTAATCATTTAACTAGATTTCAGTTCAGTGCAATCAGAGTTGATCAGCTGTTCAAGTTCATTTCATTCTGTGGGTGAAATGAGAATTGTTTTTTCTTGCAGGTTTTCTGAATTTTGTGGTTATGGAAACAGAACAACTATCATTTAATTTTCAAAGCAGCAACAGGGAAATAAGTTCCTCTGCAAAACCTTTTAGCTGTGTTTCCTTGATCATCAACTAGAGCTTATTAATTTATCTGCCTTTATTCTGTAGGAAGGACGTGCTCTCAGAATGTAAATGATTGTTGGTCGCAGCCTTGTCTAAATGGAGGCTCATGTGTGGATCTGATAAATGACTACATTTGTCACTGTCCTCTTGGTAAGTAGCGCGCACTTGTGCATTATTGAGGATGTTTACAAAAATACTCCGCTATTAATTATCAGTGACTGTACCTCGGGAATACATGAAAGGTTTATTCCTGTTACAAATTGTTTGTTTTCTTTGATAGTGTTTCGCGTTTTGTCAAGAATGCACTTCCAAATATAGCAAAGAAACAATGGATCGTTTAGTCTGGTCTTTTCAGTTTGAATGCAAGCTTTTAGTAGAGCTCCAAGTAAGGAAAATAGAAGCAATAAATCTTTATTACAGATTGCAGATAGAAAGAAAAACTCTTTTAGAATAAAGGTGAAAATCAATGTCTGTGTTTACCGTTTGTTTAAAACACCGACTCCAGACAGGGTCTATATATATGGGCTATGACAAAGGGAGGTGTTTCTTTTCTTTGTGTGCATCTGGTTTTATTTTATCGTAATAATATATTTGATGCCTACTGAATTGAACATGTCATGCTGCAATGGCCCATCCATTTCCTGCTGTATATGTGATTGGTCACAGTAAGTTGCAAACAGCCACACTCAGAATTCAGAAACAATGATCTGAGAACCCCTGTTTATTCTGTGATGTGATAATTAGTTTCAAGATTTTGAAGATTTTTTTTTATTATTTTATCTGTTATTTATTTATTTATTTATTTTTTTGTATATTGTATTATTAACTAGACTAAGTTTATATTTTGTTTTTTTTTCTGTCTTTTTTTGATTATCGATAAATAATGTTCTTACAGTATGCAGCTCCTGCTACACAGATTTTTTTTTTCTTTCTTTTTTTAGTTTTTAGAAAACGTAAAATGCATCTCAGGTCCCCAGTAAATAATCTACTTTCAGTATTTTCTGCCTCTTGTTTAAATTAGATTTTGGCAGAAACAGAACACCGATGTGTGAGCAAAGCTCCCATTACTGTTTTAATTTCAGTGACAGATTTATAAACAGGTGTTTTTGATCTCCTTTGTCCTTTTCAGAAATCCAATTAGATAAATGCTCTGCCAGGTTTACACGCTTCTCCCTGCAAAACATACACAGAGGGAGACGGACAAAAAAAACAACAATTTTTTTTTCGTTTTTTAGCTATTTATGTATTTTCATCTTTTTTTTTCACTAATTATTTTTTTTTTCTCTTTTAATCATTTCCTTTGCAACTTTATCAGACACCAACACATTTTCCACATGAGTTCAACAAGGATTGTCCATCTCAATTTCTTAATATGTACTTTAGTGTCAAAAATGTAAATTCTTCTTCCACCAGTGTATTAATTGGGAGTCTTGTTTGTTAGTAGTTGGTGGACATTATTTTTGACAAAAGCACAAGTCATATAATAAAGATCTTGCACATTCAGAGATGATATTCTACATACCGTGGTTGTAAACGGTGGTTAATTGAAGCTGCTGTTTTCTTACTATAATTTGGAATCATTCTGACCATTTTCTTCTGGCATCTCACATCAATGAGGTGCTGTTGTTCTTAAAACTGTAGATTTTTTTTCTCTCTCTCTGTTAGACCATTCCCTGTAAACTTGAAAAAGGATCAGGATATTTTTTAAAACTTAACACCAGCCCAGGTGACACTAAGCACCTTCCATGTTCAAAGTTAGTTAAACTCCATTTCTTCCCCTGTCTATCGCTTGCTTTGAATTTCAGCAGATTGTCTAGATGGCTAAATGCAATGACTCACTGCAGCATGTTTTTTTTCTGTTTGTGTGAACTAATTATTTTAGTTAACACAATTAGCTACTTTAACAAGTTAGCTAACAAGGCGGTATGTAGTTGTATCAGCCAAATTTGGTAATATGCTTTAGGTAAGAAGTAAAATGATCAACAATGAGTATATTTTAGCAGGATATGGTCTCAAAAACAAGCTTGTCTGGCAGTATCAGTACTCTGACCTGAATCCAGCTTTCAAAATAACACCAGGCCTTTAAACCATTTAAATGAATCAAACTTAATAGCTGGCAGCAATCTGAATTTGCTGAAAAAGTCAAAAGGGCAATTCTTATTTCGAACCTCCTTCTCTGTTGCACTAAACCACTAGCAGCTGTCTGATAGAGAAGGGAGGTCCCATTTGGAGATGGTGACACTGTAAAAGTGACATTCCTTCATGCAACATTAACCTCAAAGTGAATTGCATGCACAATTGGTTATTAAACACTTCTGAAACACCCTGTTGGAGGCAATAGCTGTCCATTAACTAGTCAAGGCAACACATAATCTAATGGGAAAAGGGTAACTGGAAGGTCATCAAACATCTAGATAGATGTGATGATGTAAAGTAAGCTCATCTGGACTTGGGTTCCAATGTGAATACTAAGCTAACTTAAGGGTAAATGTACCCATAACTTATTGCAACAGTTTTCTTTCTAAATGGACTCCAGTTTTCAAGCACTCACAGCATGCAAGCAAAAGTAATAATGCACAAACTTTAGAGGAAGTAAAATGAGAATAAGGGAACAATATGTATTGTACATATTTCCAGCCACTTTTATACATAAAGAAATAATAAAAAAAGATTGTTGTGGCATTGCAAATATTCTTATTTTGTTACACAGCAGAGTAGCTGACTATTCTGTCTGTAAAGTGTTCATTGTGTTTATCAGCGAGACAGTGACAGCTGATTTTTGCAAATTGCACTCTGTAGCACCACCCCGAGAAGGTAAAGGTCTAAACAGTGTGTGTCCAAGATGTGTGGGGTCTGCAGAGATGTTAGCTGCCCTTTTCCTTTTCTTGACACTAGAGCTGTTCAAGTCCTGGATGTAAGAAGTCATATGAAGTCTCTTGACAGCTAGGGAACCCAACATTACACATACGTACTTCATGAGGTTTTCTTCCATCTGATTTGTATAGATTTATGTTGACTTTAGCTGTTAGAATCATTCATTTTAGTTAGAGCTCATCAATCAGATTTTTATTTATTTATTTTGTCTGAATTAGGATCTTTGCTTTTGGAAACTGCTCATATCAATTTTATCCAATGTTGATTTGTCTTTAATGCTACAATTAAAACAATTTGATCTTTTAAAGCTAAAACAAAAACATGAACAAACTACATGCTAAAATTCAATTCAATAATAATAGAACCCAATGTATAATTTATCCCAAAACAAAATTATTTGGGTTTGTCACTATTTAAAATTGCAGATAATTTACTCGCTTGAATAAAAACACAATATACATTGATGTAGTACTGTCTGTGTAAAGATTCTATACTGCGATTTTAGATTCAAATACGTAAAACAAGCCAAAGTAGTCTATTTAAGTTAGATTAATGATCAATCATTCTGTCTCTGTGCTTTATTTATAACTCTAGATATTGACGTTGGGATCAGTTGGTGACATACAGACGTGCAGCCTGTATGCTAGATAAATTTGATGTAGATCAGTCTGATATGGTGAGCTGTTGTCAGTGATTTTACTCAATTACCATACTGCATAGCAGGTGGACTGTAAAAGGAAGGAATCGATACTATTAATCTGCTGAGAATATATAAAGCCATACAACTATGAAGATGAGCTGCTGGTTTATATGTTTTTTTTATGTTTATTAATTCTCTTTACCTGGGCTTGATTCTGTTGTCTTAACAGGAATTATCTATATCTATGCTTCCAGGGTTTAAAGGAAAAGATTGCTCTGTGGATATTGACCTTTGCTCATTTGGACTATGCAGCGAACACACATTAATATGCACCGAGAGCCGGGATGGGCAGAATGTCTCTTGCACATGTGAAAAAGGTGAGTGAGACCTTTAACAGGGGTGAATAGTGAGAGGGAGAGTGTGTTGTAGAGTCGTGTGTTGAGTGTGTGTATTTCTGATCTCTGAAGGCTTGACAAAGATGACTTGACTGTACTGAAAAGATAAGGTGATCTAAAGGACAAGCGGTAGCTTCAGAGAGTATTAATTTGGGAACAGTTTTTCATTCTTTTGACAAGATTCTATAATTCACTCTTTGTAGAAATAAAAACAAACAAAAAACTCTTTGCTGATTCACAAAACATTATAATTCTCTGTATGTGCAGTTACATTCGGTCAGGAGGGTTTTAATTTCTTTCAGAGAGGATGAGTCTCATCAGTTGCCGAAAGAAATTACTCAGAAGTGAGTGGGTTAGACTTGAATGAAGCTTTGCAGAGAGTCTAGGCTTCATAATAAAAGGAGCCCTTCATGTTGAACTACGTCAACATGCACCGGGAATCATGCCGCTCATTTCTGGATGCTGTCAGCCTGCTGGAACTAAAAACATTTTTCCTACCACGCCAAGCATAATTCACTCTGGAACAGCTAGAGCCTCTCTTCTCAAACGGATGGCTATTGCATAGAAGTCCATGTAATGCAATCAATAACTGTAACATCATTACTCCTGTTGCATTTATGCTTGGCATATGTCAGAATGAAGGATTGTGAGTGATTTCTTATGTAAATGAAAGCAACCTCCACTATGCTGCATTTCCCAGATCACTTCTCAAGGGTAAACTTTCAATTGCTGTCTTGTTTAGATGTCTCTTGTCAGCAGCCTTGGCATCCAGATTATCAACTTTAATCCTCGTCTGTCTAAATTGCAGCTAGCTGGTCCTAAGTTTCATTTTTATTCTATATACTTTATAAAAAATATTTAGACCTGGTAGAATGCATAATGGTAAAGTGGAAGGAACAAAAGATAAGATTTTTAAATTTTTTTCATTAAGTACAATACATGCATTTCGCAGGTGACACGATACTCACCATGAAACATTGGTGATGGCAGCATCATGCTTTGGGAATACTTTTATTCAGAAGATAAAGAGAAAAGTAGGTAAAGTTAATGTAAAAATGGATGGACCACTTTTCAGGCCAATCCTGAAGGAAAACCTCTTCAATTCTTCAAAAGACTTGAGATTGCAACAGATATTCACCTTACGTCAGGGCAACAGCCTTAAATATTGACCCTTTAAGAGTTGAGAGCAAAACATATTTAGGTGTTAGAGTGGTCCAGTAAAATCCCAGAACTAAATTCAATTGAGACTTCAATTGTAGCACAGTTTGATACAGACTATTTTTTTCCAATCTGACTCAACTTGTACCACTTTCCTTAGAAGATGCAAAAATGTCTCTGAAAGAAATGCAGCTGCAATTCCAGTCAAATGTGACTTCTGAATTATTGACTTGGGTTTTGATTACTCATTTATTCTTCTCACATTTGTAATTGAAATCATATACTTTCATTCTACTTTTTAGTTATGCATTGGTTTATTTTGGTCTGTCAAATCTAAATAAAAAAAACATGGAGTTTGTGTTTGTAATGTGACAAGGGTTTAGAGGAATGACTATATTTTACATACATATCACTACATTTTCAGAGTTGTAATTTTTCACCCATTATCTAAACCATAAACAATATTTAATCCTAGCTTATATTTAAATGAGATATTCATCATTAAAGAAGAAGTGAGGATCATTTGGATTTGGTTGCTGGGGAAAATCTGGATGTTTAGCTGCTATACCACTCATAGAGATTAATTTCCACATTTTAAGTCAGTTTTGAATTAAGACTTTTTTGACTGAGGCATTGTTTCCTTGTGCATGGTTTGTAAGGAGCAGCTTTGCAGTGTAAGATGTTTTTTGTGCCATAAAATTACTTGAGCTCCATTATTTGTTTCATCAAACGCTCTTTCTGGCATAAGATAAGGTTTTTGTTGTTGTTGTTGTTTTTTTGTTTTTTTTGCCATCATGCAGGTTTCTGCTGTGCAGCAGTTGTTTTTGTTTGGCTTCTGTTTCTGTATTTTGTCACTGTTATTTTTGCAGGAAACTGCTTATTCTGCAGCCAAGCAGATGCTGCGAATGTGCCTTTTATACATTTTTTTCCCTATCACATATCTAATTGTGCAAAGCATCTCGAGCAGCTCATATTCTGTTTTACCTTGGCTGACTATGTGAAACATTCGTATTGTACCCACTGTACATTCAAATGCTTCTGTGGGTTAATTTAAGGTCAACCCACATGCAGGTTGTTTTCTGCTTGCAGTAAAATGACTTAAACACAGGAATGTTTCTTTCCTTTTGTGTGTGTGTTTGTGTGCGTGTGTGTGTGTGTGTGTGTGCGCGTGTGTGTGTGTGTGTGAACAAATGTTTGTGTGCGTCTGCCTACGTGTGTGCTGATGCATGTTATTTGATGTAGTACTGTCTGCGTATAGATTGAGTTTGATTTTGAAGAAGGCATTTGGCCTGTTTTATGTAATAAATCAGGAGGGCAATGATGGGCTCTTATTAAACATGATTAAATGATCCAGTGAGCTGAGTCTGCCTGTTCTCAGCAAGCTCTTTGAATCAATACAAGCATTGAAAGCCAGCTTTTGTTTGTGAAAACAAAGTCATGCTGATCCTAATTGGCTGAGGAATGAAACCAGGCGAAAAGATCAGAAATAAAGAAATTCTCCCCTCTTCTTTAATGTGTACTGCAGGGTATGGAGGTGCATTTTGTGAAGTAAATCTCGACGAATGTGAATCAAAACCGTGTCAGAATGGAGGAATTTGTGTGGATGACCTTGACCAGTATCAGTGTTTGTGCTTGGAAGGTAAGTTTCAGGAAATTTACAAAAAAAATAAAAAAATAAAAAATAGAATCTTTTACAGCAGACTGTGTGTTGCTTAGTACGATATTTGAACATGTTTAATATAAAGTGTAATGATACACAGAAGTTTATATAATTGAAACTAAAGAGAATACCTTTGAAGCTTCTGTAGAATAAATTAGGCTACCTCCACCATAATTTCCATATAGAAATGCTAAAATTCCACGTGGGCATTTCACATCAAAAACACATGATGCAAACTTTGATATTCAGCATTTTAAAAGAGACTTGCATTGGCGATACGGTAATCATTTGCTTTGGCTTTCTGTAGATTGTTAAAGTGACAGTGAATGTCATAGTGAGATTTAATGAGAATTGAATTGAAAAGATTTTTAATGTATATAAATCTTGAGGAGGAATACAAAAAACATTCATTTCACTGCACAGACAGTAGTTTACAACTGAACGATTTTCCATACCAGTCCCAACAGGTCCAAACTTGCACCAAGCAAGTCCAAACTGAAACCAGGCTGCAAGATGCTTAAAGAAGTCTCCAAAAACTCTTAATGTTCTATTATTCAAAATAATCCGATCCCCTAAGAGAAATTTCACTTGCATATTATTTGATGTAGTACTGTTTAGTTTTAACGAGAAATAAATCCCAGGTAGTTTTCTAATAATTTCTTTGTCGAGTCGACACCTTGCCAGTGAAACATATCTCTGACTAAACCTTGATTGCAGGTGAAGTCTGTTATGCATTTTTAATGAAGTCAGAATAATTGTCAAATTTTATGACTTGGAGGGAGATGGAAATTGGTTCCATGGTCAGTTTGAGAAATGATGAGGATTTGACCTGCACCGATGGTGCTGATAGCTAAGCATTAGTCATGGCTCTCCTGTAACTCCGGTGTGTGACAGTGCTAATGATAGTCATTTTGTAGCGTGACCATGCAGTGGAATATGTTTATGAGAGACAGAATGGCAAAAACGACACAAATTTCAGCCCTCGCTTTTACTTCATTGCTTTAACCTTTTATTGTGGAAAAAAAAAAGACACCCAAGGTGCAAATTAAAATTCATTAGAAAGAAAAAAAAAACAAAACAAAAAAAACTAAGGCAGAAAGTGGGGAGAAATTGCATTTCTTTTTTTCTTTCCACTCATCAGTATGTATTTGCAAACGTGTGATGAGCTTTCATTGACAAGTCATGTCAGATTTCATCACTTTTGATACCAATTAGTATCTTTTCAAGTCTGGTGTTTACTGACATTCACGCTCCAACTCCGACGCTATTTTTCTTTTTCTCAGGCTTTGGGGGTTTCAACTGTGAAATCAACCATGATGAATGTGTCCACGGATACTGTGCCAATAATTCCACGTGTATTGACTTGGTTGCAGACTATGAGTGTATCTGTCCTTCAGGTTTTGGTGGTGAGTTATCTTTATCATTTCTCCTGGCAGTCCTTAAAACACAGAGCATAGATTGATAGCTCCTGAGTGCTGATAACCATCAACCTGTCCCTTTGTCACATCCAAGAGCTCACTCACTATTTCCCAAATGAGTGCACCTGACTGAGAATGGTGTTATAACTGTTTCATCTCCTGTAAAAACCAAAGATCAAAGTTTCAAAGTAAAAGTGAGGTGAAACTGATTCCGTAACATGTACTCCAAGTATTCCACTATGTTTAAAGATATGTTGTATACAGTGCACCTGTCAAGTTCATTTTTGTTATCATTTGTCTCATGTATTATATATACCGTGTGGTGTTGCTTACACAGACACATATCAGCTACACTCAATAGCAACATCACCCTTACAGGATCCCATACCACACATGCAATAAACCGCAGTGGTTTACTTGTGATGGAAAAAAAAATGTCCATCATAAATCATTTTGAAACTGTGCCCATCATTAATTGGACACATCTCTTGCAATCCTGTACAATTCAACTTAAAAACAAACAAATATATCAGAGAAAACAACATCGTCATCCACCTTAACAAAATTCTAATTGTATCTCAAAAGCGAATCCTAGATTGACTTTTTTTTTTACCTTGGGTTTGGTGTTTTGCTGTGACCTGACTAGGGTTGGTTAGATCATAGTCTGATTGACCCATCCCTTATAGACTTCTTACACAGTTTTGAACATCTTATAATGTTATTTATTTAAAAGATGTATTGCATGACATGTAACAAAAATAGGAGTAAAGGTATGGCTTCAGAGTGAGTTATTATGCTGAAAACAATACACAAAAGGAAACTATTTTAACATTAAACAAAGCTTACGTACTTAAAAGTAAATAAACCAGTGTCCTGTGGTAGTACAGGGGTAGAGCACAACCCACGTATGGAGGCCTTAGTCCCTGACGTGGCCGTCGCAGGTTCGAGTCCCGGCCTGATGACTTTGCCGCATGTCTTTCCGCTTTCTCATTACCCACTTCTTTCCTGTCTGATCACTCCCAAATTATTTTTTGGCTCTAGGACACTAGAGCCAAAAAAAATGTAAATGAACCAAATGACAAAATTGTGATTAATTTTGACCAAAGGTCATTCCTATTTCCTTAAATGAAATAAAAATATTTTTTACTTGAAAGCAGATTAATATATTCATTCCAGTTATTTTTGTCTGACACTATAATTTATTTCAAGATCTAAAACATAAACCATGACCAAATAACAGCAAAAAGAACTCTTCAAATAAAGTATTACTTATTCGCTTTCTCATTGCATCAGAAAGCGAGTACTACAAGCCAACAGCTCAATGGAATCTGCAGGTTTTGCTTAGACAGAAACTGTATAAACTATTTTGAATGATTAACTGAGTTTACTGTGCTGTTTGATAACGAGGTTTGTTTGTTTGGAACATATGTCGTATTGAATTGAAGCGATTTTTTTTTTTTTTTTTGCAAAGAGCTTTGAGTCAACATTTGTTGTGAATTCCATTTAAAAGAGATGTGAAAAACTTTTTCAGAGCCACTGCCATTTATTTGTCTTAGGCATGTCATTCAAATCTTTCAGGTAAGAATTGCTCCATATCTTTGTCTGCATGCACAACTGACCCACTCCTCTGTAGAAATGGAGGAACTTGTTTCCTTTCTTACACTGAGGAAGTACAGTGCATTTGCCCCTTAGGTAAGGAACTTTTTTTTTTTTTTTTTTTTTTTTTTAATAAATTGAGTTATGTGAATTTATCTAAATTCCTATTGGATTTAATATGTGGGCTAAGCCTTTGATATAGTGGTGTGGTGAATATAGATTACACCATGTTAGGCTATTGTGTTTACCTGGACCTTTTCATGCTTAATGCGGTCTCCTTTGTGAGTTCTGTCTGTAATGAAAACATATTAATGTTGTTTATTGCTGTGAAATCAATGACAAACACATTAACCTCTGAACATAATCACAGCTTATTTGAAGCCACTGCCAGTGCGGGTTTTCTTTTTTTTTTTTTTTTACCAATTTCTTCCCAGTCTGCTTAAACAGTAAAAATCAGCAACCATAAAAATCACAGGCAACTGGAGCATCATGTGAAATCAAAATATGTGAATCCTGCCATGTGTAGGTAGGCATAAGGAAACCGCTCACAGCACATCACTCTCTTCTTTGATCCTGCCTCTTTTTCAGGCTACAGTGGCGGAGACTGCTCGTCGTCGGTGAACCAGTGTGTGTCAAATCCATGTGACCCTGAAGGGACCATTCTCTGTGAAGAGCTGAAAAGTACTTATAGATGTGTGTGCCATCATGGCAACACGGGAACACACTGCGAGACACCTATAAACCACTGTGTTGACGGCCTTTGTCAACACGGTTCAGTATGTGTGGATCTGTCAAGAGGTTTCAAATGCGATTGTTTACCAGGTGGGTTCGCCCTTCAGCTGAAGCAGAGGCTTTCCCTTGACTGAGTCATGTACATAGCAGGCACACTTCCAGCTGATGCTTTCACTTGTTCAGCTTTCTTCTCTGTAGGAGTTTAATCTCTTTGGCCTTAAGCAACAACCCGCAGTAGCCTTTATGCATTGTGTAAGTCGGGGCTTAGCTCATCAGGATGTGAGTTGACTTCAAAGCACTGATAATGCACAGGATGTCTGTGTGTTGGAATGTGTTGGATTTTCATCAAAGTAAGAGTCTACTGTTAGGGAATGTACAGGCAAAGCCGTACATTTTAGGTTCATATTATAATGACAAAATGACTGTTAAACCTAATTTATCAATGCAAATGTATCTTTTTTTTTTTTTTTTTACCTGGTAGTGGTAATACTAAAAGAACAAAAAGTGAAAATAAAAAAAAATAAAAAAAACTTTATTGTCGATGACATAAATTATTATGAAGGCCTGTGTTACATCACAGGCCATATCAACGACACATAATGCGCAACGCTGTGATATTTCGATCACATCATCATGTTGTATTATGTTATATTTGTATGTCAGCATGTGCACATGTATATATATGAGAGTTTTGCTCGGAATAATGTACCTAAATGATTACTTCACTTGCTTGACTATGCAGAAGAAAAGGGCAAGTTTAACTAAGCGGATGCATCTTCCTCAATCTTTTCAGAAATGTTAGATTAAATGTACCATTTAATTTATTTGCCACACATCTGATATAGAGTCATCAATCAATCATATGTTAGTAGCAGTGGTTGCAGCAGTCGTATAACAGTATTACAATGTTTTATCTAGAATGAGCTAACAGCCTGTTCTCTACAGGTTTAACAGGTCAGTTTTGTGAGATAAACATTGATGATTGTGAACTGGATCCATGTGGACTCCTCAGCATTTGTAAAGACTCTCTGAATGGCTATAATTGCTTCTGCGCACCTGGATTTATTGGTAAGTGAGAGCTATCTTGAAGTCATTCCTTATGTAGTGATGTGGCTTTTTTTCTGTTTTAAGAAGGAATCAACATATTCTGCTCTCAAACATTTTTTTTAGGAAATAACTGTGAGATTGAAGTGAATGAATGTCTGAGTCGCCCTTGCGAAAATGGGGGGTCATGCATTGATGAGCTCAACTCATTTAGTTGCGACTGTCCTGCTGGAATAACAGGTGGGTGATCATTTCTTAGATTCTCTAAATTCCTTGTTAATTTAAGATACACTTTTAAAGCATTTTTCAGTTATTAGATGATATAGTCATAACAGTTAAGGATTTTTTTTTTTTAATAGCTAGTATCAAATCTGATGGATTTGATGGTTGTGAGTTCAGTTCACACTTTCCTCCTCTGCCACATCTCCAAGGATCATTTGACAAGTTGTCTGCTGATCAGTCTCACCTGTTATTCACTCACAGATCTCTGTGTTGTTTATTTAACTAGTGTCACAGCTGTCTCCTTGGTGTTATGACAGCCACTACAAAAGCTGTTTTTAGTGGCTTTTAAAAGAAAACTGTAGGTGTTTAAAGAAGATGCAGCTCAGAGAATAAAAAACAAACTTTAATATTCAAGTATGTAGGTGCACAATTAATTATCAATTAGATTGCTATAAACATGTACACCTGCTTAAATGAGTAATTAACAGAATGGTCAATTGTATTGTAAATATAGCTAACACTGATTGAAGCTGACTGACACTCCTGTTCACAACTGAACAGTGAGAATTAAAATGCATTTAAAGTCCAATTTCAACATTAAATCAAGATGCCTCTCAAATATCCTTTGATATTTTACTATCTTAACTCTGACTTTGTTTTATCAGAGCAAGTTTGATTGATTGCTCCTGAGGTTTTTTATTACATTAAAAAGTTGTACTCTGTTGTTGGTTTCCTGTTTATTGTTTTACAACATTTTTATTTTATTTTGTTTTTTAAAGTTTGAATGCTTACCTGCCTGGGACAAAAAAATGAAAACTGCCTTTTTTTTTATTTCTTCTGTTTGATAATAATAATGATGATGCATAGGCGCATGAGGTGCCTTGTTATAGAGGATAAGCTACATGGCCCGCTACTGATAAAGCAACTAACTGACTGAGAAAGAGGACATGAAATGTGTTGTTCTTTGGTCTCCAAAGAACAACACACTGAACTGTTACACCACTTATTTAGCTGCTAATGGATTAAGTTATTTACACACTCAAGCACACAAGCAGCACATACAACTGCAATTAAGTGAGTACTGCCTTCATTGACACTTGTCTACATTTAACTATACATTAGCAGTGTTGGAAAGTATATCCTAATACTGTGGTGAAAACCAGAATTTAAATCTGATGCAGTAATAGATTTACTAGAAATGGCTACAACTCAATACTAAAGTTAATAAACAAAGAGTGAGAAATTTTGTAACTGAGTTGTCCACCATAGGGATTGATCTGAATAACTTCAAAGCTACGCTATGTAACTTTGCATATTTGTTGAAACTGTCACGCAGACGTCAACCAAACAGAGAGATTCTGCTATGTGACGTAGTGGCCTGTAGTTGGTGTCCTGGCAGAAGATGTAGGCACCAGTGCAGGTCAGCAAACTGCATCCTCTCGCTTTCAGTAAATAAAGCCAAGCCAATTTCTCAATTTTATCCGCCATTGTTCAAAGAGACCCGGAGAGGAAAAGAACGCGAGAGCCAAGACGCTCCTCCCAACATGCGTCTAGAGCTTTTTTGATGCTCGATGTCAACGTCTGACTTCAAAGTGCACAAATATCCAACTTGAGGCGTTTGACAAATTTTCGACGTGCGGAACACGTTCGGTCGGCATTAGCTGCCAATAAAAATAATTTTTTGAAGTGGCTTGATCAAAGTCTGGACTTGAATCAAATTGGGATGCATAGCTTGACCTTGAAGAGGCCATTTATGGTTTAAATTAGTCTAATGAGACTAAGCTAAAATAAAGTTACTTGAAAGTGTTGCAACTGTTGCAACCAAGGACAGCTCAACCAATTATTAGCTTTAATCAGTTTTTACTTTTTTGCCCAGGGCCAGGTTTGTTAGAATAGTTTTTTTCTTTCTTTTTTTTTTTTTTTCCTTTTTACTTACAGAAATTATTATTTAATTTCTGTTAATTTAAATAACAGAAATTTAATTCTGTTTTTAATTTGTTGGATTCAAATCATGTGACAAAATATTAAAAAAAACCTGAATACATTGTTGTTTTTTACTTTAACATGTTTGCTTAAGAAAAATCTAAACACAGATAGAGATTGTTCCTGGTTTTCAAGAACTTAAAAATCTTTGCATTTTTCCAAAGTATTTGTGAAAGTCTCTGTTTTCTTTCTTACTGACAATAGACTTTGACCAAAAAAAAAAAAAAAAAAAAAAAAAAGAAAATCAATATGTCAACATGAACTACATGCAAACCTTCATGGCTCATCTTCAGGGAAGGTAGTGAGGCTATACAGCAAGTTCTGTCCTTTGTAGTGTTACAAGAGCAGCACAAGCAGTACTCTGTAATTACATGAATTGTTGGCGTAATTCAAAGACCCATTATCATGTTGGCATTTCACACTTTGTAACAGCCTCCTCTTGCGCTCACACAGGCTGTAAATGTGTGAGACAGTGATAGTGCAAAAAGGAAAAGGAAACATCTTGTTGCTTTGTGTGTTTGCTGTTCAGCTGCTTTGTTGACTTTGCCCAAAAAACGTGGAGCAATGCACAGCCTATAAAACGTGGAGCAATGCACAGCCTATAATGGGTCTACAGAGCTGGTGTACCTATTTTGTACATCTTTGTTTTATCACATTTATTGTTGGTGTAAACCAAGCCGTCACATCGACACTTGTCATGATTTTACTTTATTCATCTTTTGTTTTATTTCATGTTGTTTTTTATCACAGGTAACTTCTGTGAAGTCAATATAGATGAATGCATTTCCTCTCCTTGCCTGCACAATGCTACATGTGTCGACCTTCTTCATGGCTACAAATGTGTTTGCAAGTTTGGCTTTACAGGTTTGTACATTTTGCTAAGGGGAATTCTTCATCTTTTGTCTCATTTAGACCTAGAATTTTCTGACTTTCTACCTCCTGTTCTAATAGTCTTGCTAGCCATGTGCATCGGATTATAGAAACATTTCTGATTTACAGTAGAAACTTTAAGTTGAACAATAAGCTTCAACAGTATTTTTTTTTTGCTTTGTCTTTCATTCTTCTTAAACTAGTAAGACTTAAAATGGCAAATTATCAATTAAAATTATTAAAGGTTTCCTAACATTTTTCTAGGGCACTTACTTTACACATCGATACAAATTAAAATCGACAGTCATTGCAACCAAACTCACTTTTTCAAGACTATTGTCTTACAGTTCAATGTTCTTAAGCAAATAACTGCTAACACCAATTGAAAGCAAGGTGGAGAGAAAAGCAATAAAAAACCATCAAGTTTTATTTATTTTTGTTTTTTACAAAGACAAGTTGAGATTAATTGGGAGATACATCAATTCCACTCTTCAAAGTCAAACACAGTAATTGCTTCTCAACAGTTTCCTGACAACCCCAAATAATTCTCACGGAGAATGAATTATTGGGTAAATTACCCAAACTCTGGTTGTTTGCACAGGCAAGTCTATGCTCACTAATTGGCTCGTTTCTATTTTTCCAGACATATTACAGATAATGTGTGAAATTCCATACTAAGTACACTGAACACCATGTCGCATCACTACTTGAAATATATTACATTCTTTAATTCTGTTTCGCAGTCCCAGGTATCATTGTTGTGTTTTGTTTGGTGAGTAATATTTGCAAAGTGCCCTTTCTCCTAAACATTTAATTTTGTCAAGTTCATGTTGGTTACCCAAGATATTTGGATGCATTTTTCAATAAGATAAAACGAATTGTTCTGAGTCACTAATGCTAAGAAACCTGTTGGACAGTAGTGATCCCTTATGACACAGATCATGAAGTGTTTGTGGCACAAACATTAAATTAATTACCTGCATTCTTTGTGCAAGTCACCCTTCACTACAACATATTTATCAATTTGTGCTATTTTCTGTCAAAGGTACAGAATGTGAGCTTGACATTGATGAGTGTGCTTCATCTCCTTGCAAGAATGGCGCAACGTGCATTGACCTGCCCGGTAATTACTTCTGCCAGTGTGTGGCTCCATTTAAAGGTAATGAGCACTGAGAGAAGGGGGACAAAAAGCAAAGTTAATTAACTTCACATACTATTATTTTCACCCACCTGAACTCACTTCATATGACACATTAAAATGAGTACGTCTTCATTTTGTATCTCAGGTTAAAGAAAGAATACGGGCGTGATTAGACTGATGTAAGCCCCGGTCAAGTTTGGGCCACCCAAGTGTCGACTTCATCACTTTGTTAGATAGAAGGAGTGGCACTTTGCAACATTACCGGTGCATATAAAAGCTAAAGGCTTTGAGGTGGTTTGAGAAATCTTTGATTTAGATTCCATTATTCATTGTGATCAGTACAGGTGCATATCAGGTTATAAAAATTATTAAAAAATGTATAATTATTTTTAGTATTTCAGTTAGAAAGTGAAATTTGTGGTTATGGTCGGTGCAATATTGACTGTGGCATGATAGCAATTTCTTGTGACTGCTGAGGTTTAAAAAAAAAAAAAAAAATTAATATAATGGTGTACTTGAGTTGCCCTGCTTTGTTGGATCTAACATTGCATCTTCCTCTTAACAGCACTCCATAGATCCTCTTTGAATTTTAGGTTTGATGAGTTTGGCCAGTCCAGCACAGTGAAATCACTGCTAAAACCCCAGATACCAATCCATTTGACAGTGTCTGCAGGTGCAAAGCCCTCCTGGGAAGTGAAATCGGTTTATCCATAAGGCTTTTCAGCAAAAAGAAGTATAAGGTTCTCTAAAATTACCTGGTAGATAGCTACAGTGATTTTGGTCTTCAGAGAACACAGTAACCCAACACCAACATATGGCATGGCTCCCCAAATGACCACTAACTGTGGACGGTTCTATTGAAACCCAAGCCAGTGCCCCTCCAATTCTCTTCCTGACTTTGTGTCCTTGATTTCCGTCAAATGCAACGTTTCTTTTAATCTGAAAAGAGGACTTTGGAACACTGTGTAACAGTCCAATCTATTTTCTTCTTTATAAGATGGGCCTGAAATAGTCTCTGGGTCAAGATTGGCTTAACTCCAGCAATGTGACAGTTGTGATCCATGTCCTCTATGTATAAGGTTTAACAAAAGGAATGCAGCTCCTGGTCCTGAATATATCTGCCCTCAGTGGCTCTTGAGCATCTGCCCCCAAACTCTTGAATGTACTTTGGTTCACAAGCTGCAGTTAGCCTTCTGCTTGTGCATCTTTTTTTCTCCACACTTTTTTCTTCTTCTCAACTTGCCATTCACTTGATCAGATACAGAAATTTAACTGCCAGCTTCTCTACGAATAGACTTTTGTTACTTTGTGTCAATGACTCTTTGCTAACAACTGATGAGTCGACAGTCGTCTCCATGTTCGCAGGTTAGAACTAAAACATACTGGATGCTGAACCTCAAGGACTGACTTTAGTACTTCTGGTTAAAAAAAATTCCTGAAATGTAACAAAGTTTTCTGAGAAAAATCATTTGGGGTTTTATTAGCTATAATCATAAAAATGAATGCTGGACATATCTAACTCCGTATGTATAATGGATTGACAGTTTGAGGCCTGTCCAGTGCATAGCCTGCCTCCTGCCCACTGGCAGATGCGTGGTTATACACCACAAATCGATGGATTGATATCAGTTTCACTTTTTGAGTTAAATTACAGAAATTAATTCATTTTTATGTTTTAATTTATTGAAGTGCAGCAGTATTTTAATTAATTTCTAAGTGGCTTCAAAAAAAAGAGTCTGCCATTAACTTCAAATAACCTAGTTAAAATTTTTGTACTTCAGTTCCTAAGAGCAGCTCATTGCAAATCATTAAAACATATGAAAGACATTCAGCCAGACTCTACCTTTACACATTTTGAATGAACCCTTGTTAAAACCGCAGTACCACTCTCACAGTTCTAATTAGCTCATTGGCTGTGAGGTCCCCTTGAAAAGACAATAATCAAGACAGCACTTCACAAATCTGAACCTTGCTGAAGCAAGGCAGAGGAAGTGATTACTAAAAAAAAAAGAAACACTAATAATTTACACAAAGACATTTCAAACTGGCAATGGGAGTCGAGAAATTTTAGAGTCCAGATGAAAATCTAGCTCTTCAGTCTGCAATTCTAAGTGGATTAATACTTTTTTCTGTTATGTTTTACTTATTTATTTTTCTTAGAAATTGAACTGCCTTCCATCACACCAAAGCGGGTGTATGTACACCCTAAAAGAAATCAGGAATTGTACATAATACAATTGCCTTTAAGTGAACATTTAAGTGTTTTTTTTTTAAGTTTTGTTCATATTATATTCTTTTTTACTGCTAATTTTATTGGCAATGAGTTATTTTGATCAAAAACATTTTATTTATGTTGCAGAGATTATCAGAGGTAGGACAAAATCCCAAAATGTTTGTTTTAGCTTTTTTATTATTGATTTACTGTTCATGGCATAATTCCACAAGCACTGCGTGGCATCATTAGGCTTCTACACAAAGACATT
>NW_006799954.1:1299979-1304864 GCF_000485575.1 Poecilia formosa | reverse complement strand
TTATTTTATTTTTTATTTTAGTTACATGTTAGATTGCTGACATTGTTTATGTGTGCTTCACACATTGTCTGTCTGTCTGGGAATGATTCTAATTGTGTACTTTAACATTTGTGACTGGGCACAACAAAACCAGCAACAAGTCTCCAAACTGTAGAAGATTTGACCATTTGAATGTTGTCACTCTGCAAACAAGATTGGTGAGAAAACAGCCCTCAATGTTTGTCCATTTGCCTGATGACAGGTTGATGACTATGTTATCTGTAACCCAGAGAAAAGCGCAACATAAATAATTATTTTATTTTAGGTGTTACAGCCACTAGAAATGGTGAGTCAGCACAGCGCATACCACTGCTCACCCACCTGGTTACCAACATAGCACACTCAGCCCATCTTTAGCAGCGCAAGAGCTGGTGGTGTCGTGCAGGTTTCCATGACAGGCCGCCTGGCGGTCGCAGCGGAACTGACTGAAATAATATATCACTTTGAATTGAAAGCCTACTGTATGCATCATATTACACTGTGAGTCTTGAATACACTTCACATACATTTTTTTTTGTGAAAATCACAATTTACTCTATTCTGTTCTGCTGTGGTGACTTGTTCCTGGTTCTGCCATGGTGCAACATATTTGACTTAAGTCTGTGTTTTACTGAGTTTTGAACAAACTTATTTGTCATTGCTGTAGAAGAAGCAAAACAGATGTTTTGTTTTAGGTGCTTATAAAACTAAATATTTTTAATATTAAGCCATTTGGAGGGACATGATTGTATGGACTATGATAGTATTAGTCATACACAGACTTTAAATCTACTACTTGGATTATTTTACAGGATTTCAGAAATGGTTTATAAGAAGTTGATTATGCCAGTTTATTTATCAATTAAGTGTGCGTTTCTGACTTAATTTGTTTCTAGTTGCCCAAGTGAGCTTCACTGAGCATAATACAGTGTCCTTAGTAGATATTTAGTTAAACCCTGTAGGTGACACCATTTTTTTTAACATCTGAATTGTATGTCTATAGAGATTCTTTTGTTCTGCATGGTCCCTCTATGTGTGTGTTTCCTTTCCTAACTTCAGGTTATAAGTGTGAATTCTTGCCCTGTGAGGCCAGTAATCCCTGCGAGAACGGTGCTGTGTGTGTGGAAGAGTTGGATCAGGACCGCTTTCCGTTGGGCTTCCGCTGTCACTGTCGTCAGGGCTTCTCTGGCCCCCGTTGTGAAATCAATGTGGATGAGTGCAGCTCTAGTCCCTGTTTTCACGGTTTCTGCTATGATGGTAAGAAACAGCTTATGTTGGCAACATTCTTAATAACAGGCCCTCAAGATGGGAGGAAAGCTCCAGACATGCATTCATACACACACTTGCGCACGCGCATACACACATCTAATTTGTTGTGCTTTGCGCCAGTCATCTTCTGGCTTTAAAATCTGTTTCAGGATTTTCTAAAGAGGCACAGTAGTAAGTAAGTCCCTGATATTTGTGAACACATTTATCTTTATAGGGGGGTCATTGGCTTATAGGAGTTCTATTCAGTATGTAAAGTTTGGGGAGGAGAAGTAAAGTCATTCTCGCAGTGTAATTATTAAGGTTTACAGTTACCGTAAAACAAAACGTCTGTAAAGAAAGTGGATAAAACACATTAGAATGTGTCTCAAAATATTTTTAATTATGGAAGAAGATGTTTTCAGGACAGTTAGATTGCTAAATCACCTTCCTTTGAGTTTGTAGCAGATAACATATAAACCACAGCTACGGCTAATTAAGAACAAAGTAAAACTTTACACATGCCTTGAGAGAGAAATCATGTTGCCCCTTCAGTTTGAAGCTAAATTTCTGGGGGTGAGGCTTCCCTATCACTTAATAAAGCATATCTTAGGCTCCAGCAGCATTCATCAATATGTATAATGTTACTGAGGGAAAAACATTTGGCCTATCAAGAGAAGGTTGCAGAAGCTTCAAGAAAGGACATCATCACAGGACATATCCTGAGAATATGTGCTCTATTTATTTAGGTTGTTGCTGAATAACAAGAAGAGCTGTTGCTACAAAGTTGCTCTGTTTTACCAAATCTGCCTATCATGCTGGATTTGTCAACACATGCGGCCTCCTGAAAATCTCTACATTGCAGTACAAGTCTACTTACAGTACAAGAAGTACATACTGAGCCTGCTTTAATAATGTAGCAACACTGACTGTAACAGTCTTGCTGTACATTTGTGTAAGATTCTAATTATGGTTTAAGGCATCCCTTCTGCAATCATTAAAATTTTTAACGTGCACTTAGGTTTTATTTGGATAGATACCTCTGTCTTGCATCCTGAAGGATTTTACTGTATGTTTAGATTCAGAGATTTCCAGTGATGCAGAGAGAGGTGTGTAACCTGTAACTCTTCTTTTAGATTTCTTTTTTAGATTGTCTTTTGACTAAAATCTGTATCAGCAGATCAGACCCTTACAAAATTTCAGATCATTGCATCAGCCAACTATTTCATAATATTCCCAAGACACACAAAAAAAAAAAAAAAAAAAAAAAAATTAACAAGATTTTGTATTTGGAAGACAGAAATTCCCAGGCCAGATTATTCAATTTTTGATTCTTGACTGAAGTGCGTGGCTACACAGTAACAGAAGGCTGTGAGGCACTCCAAGAAGTCACTTGGGTGTCTTTCTCAGTATTACAGTCTCCTGAAGCTGTCACAGAACAGGAAATATTTTTAGCTAGCTCACAATGTATTGCTTTATAAATACACTTTTTTTTTATTTTAGTTTTGACAATTTAATACATATTCTACATATCCATGTTGCCCATGATGCAAAATTGTGGAAAGCTGTGCATGTGTAGTTGGGGAATCAAAGTCTAATGACAGAAGACAAGGTTATATTAATTCAAATAAACAATAGAGTGTGTGTTCCTTATTTATTATTTTTTTTTCAGTCACTCACATTTATATTTTGAGCACATAACACGTTTGTTATTTATGTTATTAATGTTAGTTTAGACATTAATAACATAAATAACACATTCCCACTATCTCACATTCATAACCCATTAAAAATTGCCCTCCTTTTGACGCCATTGTTGCCTCCCTTTAAATATCCTGAACATAGTAAAATAGAGTGGTTACATATGGATTTAAAACTGTGTTCACTGGTGTCTCTGTCTGTCTTGCTTTTTCTTTTTCTCCTGAATTGTGATACTGATTTGACCCACTTTTAAAGCCGATGCTTTTGTAGGGTCGCACTCACAGCTAATATGAATTACGTGGGAATAAATCTGACGTCAGGCATGAGAGTCCCACACATTGCTTTATGGAGCACACCTTACTGGTTCCTTAATATGACTTTATACAGAAATTAGTGCAAATGTTGTGGCTTAATGTAACTTATAGATGATAAATGACATAATTTGTAAGCCTAATTTGATTTCAGCCTTTATGTGTCATCTCAAGCATATGTAATTTAAAAACTAATTGGTCATAGTGATAAAAATGATGCAAACTATAAATCATGAATTATCGTAATAAAAGGTATGAGTTACTTCCCACTGACCAACGATTGTTCTATAATTTAATACATTTCTTTTCTATGGATTAGAAAGATAAGATAATTCCTGTGCTATTACATTTTCTGGGTAGGACATGATCAGTGAAAAACATAATTCTGCAGCATAACGTTTGTACCATCTAGCCATTAATGTATCCTGAAATCCTGCTACAGTTTCACCTTACTTGTTCTGTAAAACGAGATGTAATTGCAGTTGATTACTGTCTAAGGATCACTGTCTGTTCCCCTCAGTGCTACCGCACACCTCAGCCGGCTCTGTTGACCAATCCCGAGCATAACCAGGTCTCTTTAGGTTAGAGAGCAAGGGCCTCTACATCCTACTGGCCGGTGCTCGGCAACAGCCAGCCACCAGGGACAGCATTGCATAGCCACAGTGGCTGAGATGAGTAATGCTGCTGCCACCCAGGACTTAAAGCATTTAATGAGAGTAATAGCATCTACACGCAAAAAGACAGAGTGACAGCATAGATTACGTGGTAAATCTTTGGGATAATGAAGAATCCTGGGACCCTCACTGGGGAAGTAATAAATTTACTCTTGTAAGAACTGCAATTACCTCTGTCACTGGCTGCCTGTACCCATGTTGTGCAGGAGAAACCGAGTGAGGCATCTCTATTTAACGTCATTAATAATTAAGAAGAGGGAGGAATGCAGTATTTTGTGTGGGAGATTCTAAATTTTAATGGAAAAAAAAACTGGCATATTTATAGTATTTGGATAAAGAAAACCATAAGGATTTGAGATGTCCTTTTCTGTTGATCTACTTTCCCTCTTATGCTATGCCCTGCGTGCATGTTGAGTGTGCTTCTTTAAAAGACAATATTTTATTGAGAAGAAACATGAGACAGCAATGAAGAATGTATGGCTTCTATAAAAAATGTTGATTTGAAGATGCTCATAATGGCAAAACCGATCAGACTAATGTTCAAGACGCATTTCCAACAAAGGCTTTACTGATGCTGCAGAAGGTGTTTATTTAAAGGTCATATTCACAGGGAAAAAAAAAAATTGGTTCCCAACGGTCATTATGCTTTATGCTAATAATCAGCACTTACCTTTGCCGAGATTTAGTACCCACAGAGCAATGAATTATTTTTACAGTACAAGGTCCTATAATTGTGCTACTATCTTTCTTCTAGTTGTAGATGGGTTTTACTGCCTTTGTAGTCCTGGTTATGCTGGCCTGAGATGTGAGGAAGACATTGATGACTGCGTGGACAGTTTGTGCAGTCCCAACTCTGTCTGTAAGGATCTCCATCAGGTGAGTGGGGTTTTGTTGCAAATATATATATATATATATATATATATATATATATATATT
>NW_006799954.1:1232334-1299969 GCF_000485575.1 Poecilia formosa | reverse complement strand
TTTTTTTTTTTTTTTTTTTTTTTTTTTTTTTTTTAAAGCTTCAAACTGGGATATGTCCTGTAGGCATGTATATTATTAGCAGTATTTGATAACAGAAGGATAGTTACGTTATATTTTAATGGGAGAAATGCATGTTACATTTTTATGGCTCCTTTGCAGTGTAAAGTATTCAGTCTGGTTATCCTATTGAAACTGAGTAAACTGGTAGCTTGGCCCACACAGCTTCATTTCAATACATTAGAACGTCATTAAAACATTTAATTATAATTCAATTCAAAGCAATATATTTTTTCAGTTCATTACACAAAGTGATTTTTAAGTGTCTGTAGCGGTTAATTAAAAGCAATTAAAAGGAAGGGTTGTTAATTGAAAAATGTTGCATTGTATTATGGGTTGCACAATCATGGGAGACCTTCTCAGTTGTCCTGCAGCCAGTCGCTGGCACCCTCCACAAAATAGACCAGCCACGAAATGTGACCGTTCACAGTGTTGCAACCAAACATATCAATGAAAATGTGCCTGTAATGAAAAAAGTGCGATAGAAAAAGCTATTAAAGTAATATATCTACTATAGCCTTGAGAGTATTCTAAATCAAGGCTCTTTCTGGATTTGTTGAGGAGATTTACAAGCACACACTTAAAACGCTTCAACAGATTTTAGCTTAAGAACATTTAAGAAGAAGCTTTTCTTGAAACTGGAGAAGAGCTTTTTAAATGTAATGGTAAATTCAGGACAAATCCTATTTGCTACTTGTGGAACATTTTACAAAATACAAAGAAAAATCCTACTGTTGCTCCTTTTCTAACTTTAAGTGGAATTCCCTAAAACTCCTTTTAGATACAACTGAACATGATAAACAGACTAGAATGGCATCTCAGTCAATATGTTTTTTAATCCTAATGTTGGGGAATAATTTTCATTATCTCATTATTCAAATAGGGATGGTTTTCGGAAACTTCTTGTTTATACTTCTTGTTTGCCTCTGTGAACACCTCGTGCTGTGGAGCTTTTGCTTATTTTGGAGAATTGCAGTCCCTGAAGGTGACTTAGCAGCAAAAATGAGATTATGTTCTTTTGCCAGGGGTAAGGAATTGGAGTCTCCTGGAGGTATCTAATTTATCACAAGATGACGGCATTTCCCTCTCTGCCTTTTGAGCCTATATGGTGCAAATTATAACAGACAAAGTTTAAAGGCTTCCCTCCGCTGCATGAAATAGTGGTTATATTGCATTAGGCCAAAAGTTGCTTTAGAGCATTCAACAGTATGTTGACATGTTAGGATTCGCATCAACCCTTCACTGCAGCCCCTTATATTGTACGTAAAGAGGTATTTACATCAGAAAGCAATGGGCACAAAACATTTATCCGCCATGTTGTGATTTATCACCATAACTCATAATGCAAAAATGGCTAAGTGACAAGCAGTCCACATGTTGATTCAAATCCACAAGATTTAAATAGAACTGTAGAGACAATTTATGACACAGGATCTCCAAAAATACTAATACATACATACATTTCAGGGGGTTATTATTATTTTTTAATTTGCTATTAACAACCTTTCCCTGTCAGAAACCACAGTTGTAATACCGCATGCTTATAAAAGCTCATATTGTGTATATTGAATGGCACCGAGGAACAGGCTTTCATAATGTCCGTAGGGTGGAGAGTAGGAGGAATACATCTGCATAGTGGTAATAGGAAAATGTAAGACTACCATGACTCTTTGAGTTTAAACAGATTTCCGGAGGAAAGAATATTTGTTCATGAGTAGGAAGTTATATTCTGCAGTATTTTTTATTCATAATGTTTTCAAATGTTTTAAGAATTCCATCATCTTGCTCAAGAAATTAGCGGGATGTAATATCTGCTACATGACAAACCAATTAACAGCTTCTTGTTGCATATGCATCCCATTCAAAAGATGTGACATTGCAATTTGTACCTATCTTTAGCTTAAACACTTTTAATACCAAGTGCAGACGAGTCAAAATTTCCCTCTGTTTATCTAGTAGTGTTTCCAATTTTTCTGTTGCAGAGCTATGACTGTGTGTGTCAGTCCGGATGGGAGGGGAAATACTGCCAACGAGAAATTGATGAATGTTTGTCGCTGCCTTGCAAAAACAACGCCACCTGCGCAGACCTTCTTGACGGCTACAAGTAGGTTGTGCTATTTGGCTCGAGGGCATTGTCCTCACAATTCGCATCAGATATTTAATAAATGCATAAAAAGAAGCTGTTTAGAGGCAGCAATATGTCCTTCCACTGACAGCGGGGATAATGAATTGCAGATGGCAAGTAAAACAAATGAGACAATCAATGGCTCACAGCATGGAAAGGTTTCAGGGGATCTGGGACTCATCGGAGAAGAGAGCCAGTGGTGCAGCTTCGGCTTATGCCCCGCTCTCACTGGGGACACGTAAAAGTGCTTCAGGTGGAAAAGTTGGGGGTTGGACAGGAATGCAATGAGGAATCGTTGCCAACTGTGTAGCGCTTGCTGTCACTAAGTGAAATATCCACCTGGCTTTAGAGCAAGTACTTCAGATTCACACACACACATAGACACGCAGGTATTCTCATTCTCTATCCCATGTCCCTCTTTCTATGTTAAGCATGCAAGCATTTCCTTTTAATCCCCACTCAGCACTCTCACCTTTGGTGTCCTACATTCAGCCATCCAGAATTAAAAGCTTCTCTCACCAGCAGTGCAATTAACCTGCAAATTTCCCACACTGTCTTACACAAAGATGCAGGACAGAAGTGCCGGCGTGTATGACATTATACTTGTATGCTAGAGAATGTGTAGAATGTAAAATACCGCACATTACTCTACAATAGCATGCAAAGTATTAATGTCCGTTTGATCACTTTCATTTTATTGTAATGTTAGAGTGACAGATTTGGATGTTTTTGTTTTGTTTTTTTTTTCACAAATTTTTTTTTTACAAATAGTCTATGGTCATATTTTCACACTTTTTACTCTTATGCAATCGTATTGTTTCTGTGGATGTATTTTATTGGAACTTACTGTAACATAGTAAAAATATGCTTCACTTTCAAGTGGAAGGATTCAAAGTTGAATATTTTTCACAAATAAAAATAAAAGTGTTTTGCATTGAGAATACCGTAGCTATTGTCTACAACACTCTAAAAATCAGCGCCTTATCAAACCTTTGGCCTATTCTCAAGTCGTTTGACCATAGTGATGATAAATGCAAGTTGACGGGCAGTGGTTGTTTTCTTCCACATGTAGTACTTGTCACGTTGGCCATAAAGTGGAATTTTGGTCTCATTTGAGCAGAGCGCATTTTCCGTATGTTTGTTGTGTTCCCTTGTGTAAAACTGGGCACACAAGTATCAGGGGAACTTGCTTCATTTAATGCTTCTGAGGGCAATTAGTTGCATGGAAGTTTGTTTTCGGTGTGAGACTAAAACGGAGATGAAAGCACAGTACACTTTTGTTGTTTTTCATGCATAAATATGCACATTTTGTAAAATTTGTTAAATTATCCTAGCCTGTTGTACATTCTTTTGGATCAAATTATGCTATTTTTAATAAGTGCACAATATTTTTTGTTATAATTTTTGGCTTATTGTATTATGTCATTCATTTTAAGTTTTTATATATTTAAATGTATGACTGACCACGACAAAAACAAGAAACAAGTCTCCCCAGGACGTTTTGAGTTATTTATAGATTCTGAAAGTGTGGATTGACGTGAAACAACATAGAAATAAAAATATTTGAATGTTGACACTACGGAAATAAGATCCAAGCCGGCGCTTGGTCCACCCAGACGTCTTGCACAGTTGAATGGTTGCCATGGGAGATTAAAGGATTTCTCAAGCAATCATGAAAGAACAAAGGCAACACTCTAGCTATGTTTTTGATGAGGGAGCGACATTGTAAAATCATGAACGTACTTAATTTACTGAACTACTTATAAAACGCCCTTTCTTGTACGTAATTTATTTAGGAATTGTTTTATTAGTGTTATTAAATTACTGTTATTAAATTACTTCTACGTGTCTCCCGTCACTTGTATTCAAGGTGTTTTTGTTCACCGGGCTGGACAGGTGTGGACTGTGCACAGGATGTGAATGAGTGTGATTCTGGACCCTGTCTAAATGGAGCTCGGTGCACGCAGTCAGACATACCTGGGGAGTTCTCCTGCACCTGTTCCCCCTTCTTCACTGGCCTCTTGTGTGACCTGCCTTATGACCCCTGCGACTCCCTCCACAACCCCTGCCTGCACGGTTCCACCTGCCTGACACGCTCCAATGGAACAGCCTCTTGCAGATGCCCAGCTGGTGAGAGAACTCTTTGCAGCAGCCTCATAGTTTCGTTTCTATAATTTTCCCCCATTTTCAGTAATTTCTACATGAAGTATTTAAATAGCTGTTGCAAAGCTCAATCGAAGTTGCAAAGAAAAAAATAGCATATATGCTTTATTTACCTTCCTCATCTGAATTATATTATTTCTATAAAATGTTGCTTTATTAACAGATATTAAAGCAATTCTAGAAAGCCCAGCAGTTGCTTGCTCTTTTGCTTTTCTCCCACATTCAATGGATGCCGCATCACTGCCGAACCAACAAATATATGTTGGTAAGGCATATATTTGTGCGGCACAGATGTGTTGTCAGACTTAAATGCCTACCATAAGTAAAAAAAATAATAATATGGTGAGATCAGAGAGTGCAGAACTTAACTGGGATACAACTGTATTGATTGCAAAATAACTGTCTATTCTGATTTTATTTTTATTTTTTGGGTATATCCTGCTATGCGGTTTAGCCAGTCTGAAGCAATTTAAAAAATAGGAAATGAATGTTGAAAATATCACCTTAGCTTATTAAAGGTTTAACTTTTATCAAGTATTTATTCTCTCTGTGTGTCTCTTTCTCTCTTCCTCTGTCTCTTTTTCTCTCGTTTGCTGAAGTTTACATAAATGATTTTCAAACTAATTTTAAGTTATTATCTTGAACAGTCATAGAACGAGAGAAAGTCTGAGAAAGAACAAAGAGAAAGTCTAAGAAACAACATGCCCAGGTGGTCTGAGACCGCCTGGGCATGTCAGACACTTAAACCAAACCATGAAAATAGAACGTAAGAAAATGCCTCCTTCTGGATCAGACGGATGATGACTTTCATGGAAAATAATTGCATTTCTGCTCCAGGTTTGCAGCCTCTGAGTAAGTGCATGCTACTCTGTAATATTTATGCTCAATAAACTCTGTAATATTTTATCAGAAATATACAGAAATGTTTTTTTGATGAATGAAGGGTATTTCATTACACATATATTGCATGTTTGCAGAATTTACAAGTATATATCTGGTATATAGATCTTTATACGTTTGATAAGTTTAAAAAAATTCTCACTGTCTAGTGAAACTAGTATTTTCCTTTATTAAATAAGCTAAGGATAACCCAACTTTTTTATTTGCTAACTGCCACAATACTAAGTGAGTATTTCTTTATTTTTATTTAAACACTCTTTAAATTCAGAAGTTTGCACGTATTTACTTACCATCAGGTAAAATTGCCATTAAAGTGCATGACATGGGTTAACATTTTGATTATCCATCCATTATCCAACACACTTATCCCTTGCGGGGTTGCCATGGGTACTGCTGCTTCTCACCATCCCAACCCAAATGACCAAACAGAGGATCTCATCCACAAACTTAAGGAATTTGGTTCTATAAAAGCAAAATGAATAAATGAAACACAGTAACATCAGTAAACATGATGTACAGAGATCCTTAAAATAAATGATACAAAATATTTAAAAGGCCAGCTTAAAAAAAGGCCATTTATTCAGGGTAAAATTGTTTTATCCAGAATTATTTAACACATTAACATCAATAACATATTGGTGTTTGCTTTTTTAAACTTATCAGGTGGTTGAGCATTCCTGTACACAAATCTACTTGTATTTAACAACAAGCTGGTTGCATGTAGATTTTACATGGATTTTTGCTTGCATTGAAAATGAAAATTTTAGTTCTGTTAGATTTTATCCGACATTTATATCATAGAAATTGATTTATTTTTTCTTTACTTGCTAACTTCTCATCATACAGGTTGGATGCTATGAGGTTGCGCTGTAACTAATGGCTCTCTCTGCACAGAGATGAAAGAGATGTTGCCAGATATAAATAGAGCAGCTGGGTTAGTTTCAGAAAGGTTCCTTGGAGAGGAATAGGAAATTGGGAACTGGCTGCATACATTACAACAAGAGCTTTGCGTGGGCTTGGTCGTTTTCTCTTCACACAAGCGACTGTGACTCACTACTCTTCCTTATTATTCACCATAAATCCAACCTACATAACAGTCACAGAGCTGTTATACAACTTGTGACTTGAGTTGTTATTTACCATTGAACGTAGGTTATAAGTCAAGGAAATTGTGTTGGCTTCACAGTATGTCTAATTAGATTTTTGAAAAATCTGCATATGTCTGCAGATTTAATCCCGAAGGCAAATTGTGTGTCACATTCTGTAGATGACCATCAGACATGAATGTTTTCAAGGTTATTTTACTTTTATTTGGTTCATTTATTGTTCTGTATAGCTTCTGGTGAATGTTCACTAAAGGACACTGAAACGTAAAAAGATTTGTTTTTAATGGATACTTATTAGTCTTATTATGGACCTTGAGTGTTAACTAAGTTCAAAAGCAGTTTCGCAGTAGTTGGTGGTCAAAGACAGCCTGCAGGGGTGTGTACTACAGAACTGCTTCGAAATTCATCCATCCGTACCTGCTTCATCTTCTTCAGGCCCATGGAGGCCTAAAGCTCAACCTTGCTGTCTTTGGACCAGATGAAAAATACACTTTGAATATGACCCCAGTTTACCACAGGGCTTTTGCAGAGCCAGAACATCATATGCACTCAAGGCCATATTTATGGTCAATTTAGCATTTCTGATTTTTTTTTTCATATGTCTCTGGACTATGAGGTAAATCTGAGCTACAAAAAAAAAAAAAAAAAAAACAGGAACAAGGATAGCATGGAAATTTCATACAGAAAATATGTGGCTAGCTTGACATCAGAACTGGAATTTAATTTTGATTTTATGGAAGTGCAGTTGCTCCCCTAGTTTAAACATATTAATCTTTGAACTGCAGTCCAAATGTAACAACAGAAACCAATGCATATTATTTTTCCATTACAATGAAATTGAATTTCTGTCCATTTACCATATGTGGGATTTAACACAAGGACTGAAATTGTGTAGACCCTTTCTAGTCTAACTAGGTGACAGATTGACAAGTGGCAGGAGGAAGCTGGGATCAAGCCCACAACATTTAGATAACAAGACATTGACTCTTCAAACTGAGTCACAGTCACCCCGTAGCATGTTTTCTTGAAAACCAAAAATGTTTCCAAAATCACATTTGGAGGACTATCAAACTTGTCATCAAATTTTATACAATAGATCCAATCTGATATATTAATCAGGATCTTCTACACCTGCTGCTACAGATATTTTCACATCCATAATACTTAAGAATTGTTTTTGTTCCTGGTGTTAAATAGGATAACATGAACACACTCCATAGGTACTGTCAGCAATACTACTACATACTTCCTTTTGTGTGTCAAGAATGACACGTATTATCTTTGTGTTCATGGGATATTTTAGTCATTTTTAATAAAGACAATTATTTGTAATGAATTTTGTAGCATAATCATTTTCACAGAAGATTGATTTTATTAGGGGTGCACCGATTGCAGTTTTCTGGCTGATCAACAATCTTTAAAAAGCCTGACCTTCCGATTCCGATTTTGGCCAACATAAATTTTTTAGTCCGTATTGCTAAATTTAGTAAGAAAGTTGCTAAATTTTTATAGAGCGCTGGAAACAGTGGGGTGACTATTGTCAACTGCAATCATTCATGTCCTGGTGGATGGATCTTATCTACCTCTCCTCCACAGACAGATAAGCTCAGCAGATAAGATTTCTTTAAGGAAATCATGCCTGATTTTATTGGTGCACCACTTAATTTCATGGTTAAAGTGATTTTTCTGTGAACATAAAACCACTTGAAATATTTCAAAAATCAGGAAAAAAAAAAAAAAACAGCAGCAAAAGAACTACATATCTATTTTATATGCCTATGTGTATAAGAGTGTTTGTGTGAAGAAATAGCCTAAGTATCTTTTCATACAAAGAGCTTTTTAGTGGTATACCTTGCAGCTATGACACCTATGATGCGTCATAGCTGGCAAGCATTTATAATTCCAATGTTTGATCTATAAGCAAACCCAATTATCAATATGCATTTAGACAAATGTTGAGCCAACACACAGAGAAACACCAAAGCTATGCAGGTAGTAATGGCAGCCAGCTACAGTAGTGAACATACCAAATAGGCTAATGTAATGATGGATTGGTGGAATCCTATTTCCTTCAGAAACTAAACTTTATTTGGTAACACTTTATTTGAAGGGGGTTGAATAAGACTGACATAACACCTGTCATGAACATGAATAAGCCTTCATGAATATTTATGACTGTTGTCATAAAGCGTCATTCGGTAAATTATGACACTTTTAATACAAAGTTGACATTATTCAAAATGTCTTTGTTATGACAACTTGATATTAACCAGGAAATCATTACTGTTTAAACTTTACCTTTAATAACATAAAGTTACCCAATTTTTAAAGTGCAATCAGTAATACTTTTATAACAAATTTATATCAGTAATGATTTCTTGATTAATGTCAAGTTGTCATAACAAAGACATTTTGAATAATGTCAACTTTGTATTAAAAGTGTCATAATTTACTGAATGATTATGACAACAGTCATAAATATTCATGGAGGCTTATTCATGTTCATGACAGGTGTTATGTCATGTTTATGACAGTGTCATGACAGTCTTATTCACCCCCCTTCAAATAAAGTGTTACCCTTTATTTTTATTATAGATAAACTGTATTAGAATTAAGATGGGTTGGTTCTCAAAACTAGCTGGGGAAACCCATAGAGACTCTATGAAAAAAATACACTACATATAAACTTATGCCATGTGATTGACTGAACCATCTTTTACTTCATTTATCATAGGTTGTTTTCAAACAGTCAGATGAATGGATCAAAGCTCCTGTATTTGTCTATCAGCAAGAACGGAAACTTTTTTTTTCTAAATAAAGACTTAAGTTTCTCTACTTTGGTACCAGCTTTTGAAGGACTATCACCTGTAAAACTTGGACTCAACTACTGGATTTTGGAATGAAGCCCGATCCTGAATATTCATTTACCTTAACTCGTAAACTTTGAACTCTACATACAGTATGTAATATTGTGAGACTTTTACCGTGGAAAGCAACTATTGGAAGATATTGCTGACAAGTTTGTAAAATAAGTTACTGTATTTTATGGTGTGACAAAAATTAAGATGTCAAGAAATGTTTCCACTACCACTGTAGAGACGTAGACTCAGGTTGCCTCTTCAAAATAAGGTGTAGTTGTCAAATAAATAGGCACACAAGATTCTAATAATTCTGATCATTTTACAGCAAATGAGCAAATATAGAAAATGAAATCAAACTTACTCAAAAACTGCTGGACAGTTTGTTTTTTAAAGCCAGTATTTTACTCAGAATGTTGAGTTTTAATTCAAATTTCAAGAAATCAAATTTTAAAACAAATCAGTTCCTGTAATCTGTGCCATACAAAATACACAGTTTGAAATGTGAAAATCAATGACTGGTTGATTGAACTGAGCTAGAGGATTTTCTTTGTCAAGACTTTTTATCAAGGCTGTCTTTGATCAAATAAGTTACACAGTTCTTCAGAAAAAAATATGCATTCTTACTGTAGGGTAACAGATTTTTCTTTGTCAGACTTTCTGCACAGATTGTTTTTATAAAGATAAGTGTGTGGTCATAGTTTTCCCAAAGTACTTAATTTAGGGTTAGGGCATTTTTAAAAATTGTTGATGTGGCAACTTTAGTGTTCCTCAGTTCTTCATGTTCTAAAAGGCAGTCATTTAGAGGTTTCTAGTGGGACTAACATTAAAGGATTTTTGCACAACACAGTCACAATGGGAGTGAGTTTTGTCTACAAAGGTACACCGTGTGAACCTGGAGGGCAAAAACCAAAGTTTGCTGAATGAAATAAAAAGAAAATATAGGTGCAACAGTCATCCTTTGATCACGGAGAGATTGTATAAGAAGGTTTTGTTCTTGCGAACAATGACTGTGCTGAGACTCTGACCAGGAGGCTAAAGTCATCTTTTCTGACTGGCACAGCTGTTCCGCTTTCCTCCTAATGAGGAGACCCAGCGGGGAGTGGCAAACCTCATAGAAGAGAAACCTGAAAATGAAGGAGTTAGGGGAGTGTGTGTGTAGTGCGTAGGGTTCCTGGTCAACAACAACAACAAACGAAACAAATAACACTTAGCTTTTTTACAATGAACCATATTGTCACCAGCGGCTTGACATTCAATGTACGTATAGAGAGGTTATAACACTGACCCTAACCTTGGAACATTGAGTGTGCTTCCTGTCGCCTACTTAGGCTGGATCTGTGAAGCCTTTACGGGGGACAGGCTCGACCACCAAAGGATTTCTCTTTTTCAAATGAGAGATTTGGTTTCCTGTCTTCTTGCTAAGAACACAATATATACGGTATATGTTAGAAACTATTTTAATTTGGCCTACCATAGAGATCTGTAGTCTATCGGCTAATATTTGTTGATGACAAAATTGGCTGACATCAAAACACAGCAAGCAGGAATCCAGTTAGTCACCATTGAGATGATGCCTGTCATTGCCAGGTCTTCCTTGAAATGAGATGTTTTTTAAAGAAGAGCTGGCAATAATAGGCAGCAGCATAAAACAAAATGGTTACAAATGTTACATACAAATAACATCCACAAAAACAACCTAAAAAGTTGTAACACCTACAAATTCCACTCAATATGGCTTAATCAGTGTTTTCACATTGATTAAGAGTGAAGTGCATTAGAGTAGAGATGCATTAAGCATTTTCTCAATGCTGATGAGAATTAGACAATTATTAGTTTGACCAGAGCAGATGGTCAGTGAAAGCACTATGCTTAAATACTAACAGATAATGCAAACAGCAACACTCAACAGAGTGGGAATTGTTAAAAATATGTTCAGAAAACCGGGAGATTTAGATTTGAAAATATTTTTATTCAACCAAGAAGTTTGTTTCCCCACAGTAGTGAGACACACACCTTTCAAAAGATTGTGCAAAAAAAAAAAAAAATCAAATATTAAATTGAAGTTATCTGGGGTTTTTTGGGGTTTTTTTTTACATTTTGTTTAATTTCCTTAACTCTCATCTCAACATGTGTCCTCATGACAGTAAAAGGGTTACAAAGTGCCATGTCTAAAAATGTTTTATTTTTCTCAATAATCAACAGAAAAAGTGTTTTTATGTGAGAGAAATCAAACTTTTATGATTGCTGCGTAATATTTTCAATGTTTTCACTGGTACTTTGACAAAATCTACATCAGGAGCGGTACTGGCAGTTTCCTGGGCAAGCAACATTCAGCTCCCTGTGGTTTAATCTGTTAGTGTCTTCAGTATACTGGTGTGGTCACGCTTCAGGAATAAGTCTCTGCAGTCTGGAGTTTAGTTGAACCTCGAAGATTTTATTACAAACTGCAGCCTAAGTCAGCACATCTGAATCATGAGGAATTCTTGGCCCGATCACAAAGAAGTCCCCCCGCTGGACAACGTCCCAGTTATAAGGCTCTGACAAACACATATTGCCCAAAGTAAACACATTACCACATACTTTTATGTTCCACATTTATGTCTTCTTTGGGTCCTGAGGGTGGATTGTCTGCTGCTGCGTCTGGAGTACATAGATTAAGCTTGTATTTTGAACTCGGTGTCTTTTGACCTTTGACCTGACGGTTTTTCCCAAACATTCTGTTGTGGGATTGAGTCCTCTGAAGTGAAGGGGGTGATGGATGATGGGTAAAGGGGAGGAATGGTGATGGGTCAAACCTGCTAAAGAACTGGTTCAGGTTTGAGTTTGCCTCCTGCTACACATTTGAGTAATGAGCCACAGTTGAGCTATGCCAGTTAAAGAATTGACACACACCTAATATAAACCGAGAGAATGCACCACCTCAGATGAGTTGAAAAGTCTTTTCTTATTACATTTGTTTTGTCCTTTTGTAAAGGAGTTGGATTGTGTGAAGCATAGCAGACCTGTTTCAACTGATAAACCAGCTGCCCCAACAGATGAAGTATATCTAAATAGGCAGGTTTACTTTATGGCATCGTAGAAGATCATTCTTTCTGTGTCACACGAAAATAAAGAAACACTGTATAGAAAATAAATTAAAAACACACAAAAAAAAACTTTCAGTAATGATGAAAAATATCAAATAAAAAAAAATAGCCAAGATATGATAAGACCATGCAGTATTTTATAAACCAAGAAGGAATATTTTCCAACCTTCCTCTTTCAAACAAGTAGCCAGTGCAATGATTGCACTGACCTGATGTTTGAATGCAAATTATATTTTATGTATTACTTTCTGTATTAGAGAAGAATTGCTCCACACTTGGATTTATAGAAATTGCCGTGGCTTAGATGAAGGGATCCTGTTGATCATACAGGTTAGTTTTTTAAGCTTTTTCTTTGTATATTTGTTTTTTTATTACTAATACTTTTAGCATTGTGCCTTAGGAAACCAGCAAAGGAACTTTAAATGTCAACGTAGCTGTACTTAAAACTCTCAAGATAAAATCAAAAATTAAAGGTCAAAGATCGGCCATTTAGGATGCAATTCACTGCATGTAAATTAAGGACAATGGTTTTGCTTAATATTTTGAAAGTGAAGGCACGCAGAGAATAAATAAGCATTATTATGTTGAAAATGTTAGGTTTCGAATTAAAGAGTGTTCCCCATTGGGGAAGGGTCAGAAAAGGTCAGTAATATTTGATTGTTGAGGGCAAAGGCTAATCTTTTCCTTAACTTTGAGACCTCTGTTCCAAACGTAGACAACTGATACATACAAGAAGTGGCGGAAAATCATTATTAAATCAACTGTGTTCATAAAAAACGGGTAAATACATAAAGAAACATTTCCATCTTTAACTCTAGAATGTCTCATACTCTGTGAAGAAATGCACGATTTTTATATCTTTAAATCTCTAAATCAGCAGAATATTAATAACAAAATCTATCTACTTATGGTATATAACAGCACAGCATAGCTGTCAGATATGTGAGATATTAATCAAAATTCACTGAGAACATGAGCATATTTACAGTTTTGTTGAATAACACAGATTTTCTGTTTTAAATTTTTCCAGCAAAAATTCTAATGCTTTTAACATTTATGTAATATATAGACAGAATAAACTAGCAGTAGCATGAAAAACTAAACTGGAATTATCTGCTATGGGGAAAAGGAGGGCCTGAACTGTTAATGACACCCCAAAACTTTCTTCTTTATTGAGGAATATTTTCATAGGTTGCCTCAATGGCAATGATCCTCATAAACTGGTTTCAAAAGTATTTATTGCTAAAATTCTGTCATTTTATCCCAACAAATAATAAAATAAAAGAATAGAAAGTGTTGCACTTTGTTGATTCTCAAAGACTTATGTAATCGCTCAAACCCAGTAACCTCCATAGTTTATTTTAATCATTTGAGAAAATACAGCTTTATTAATCTTAATTCTTTATAAAAGTTTGATTTTTCTTTCTAACAATAAAAAGACTTGCAATCCCAAACGTTTATTAATATGATTATGAAGCACAGAGGAAAGAACAAGTGCATCTAGCCGTTTCTGCTGTTGTCACAGGCCATTTATTGGTGATGTTTGTTTATGGTTCAAGGCCTGATTGTGCTTTGAAAAATAGGTAGGAAGCCAGTCCTTCTGACAAAATTAATATAGGTATTTTAGTTTGCTGTTTATAGCTTTAAGTGGCTTTCTGCAGGTGGCTTACAATATTTTCTTATAGTATGTGTAGAGCTATAGAAGGAAAAACAGAAGCTATGGGTTGTGTTTAATGATCTCAAATAAGAGGTTTGGCAGTTTGAAGCCGACTAGACCTTTGCTGCATGTAAAACTGCTGTGGTCACAGTTAATAATGCCTCTTGAAAACACAAAAGCAGAGTGTGGTAAAAAGACTGCATAGGCACGCTGTGAGCTTGACATCAGCTGTGGTTAAGCACTTGCACATCATAGTAAGGAAGAGGTTGGTGGAGTCATTTATACATAATGCTTAAAAATAGGTCCCAGGTTGGTTACAGCTGTACGGTAAACAAATTTTAAATAAACTCGGTGTTTAATCATTTTGTGCCTTCATTTGCAGAGCTGAAGAGGTGGTCCAGGTGTTGAAGAGAGTGGTAAATAGGCTTCACTATCCTGGTTATATGCAAGACTTTTCTATTCTCAACCCACTTATTCAAGTAACCCACTTTTTGGTTGCATGAAGGATTGAATTCTGTACTCTTTGAACTGCAGAAACAGAACCTGGTGGTTACATATGTTTGTTATTTTCTTTTTAAGAAATGAACATAAATCAGATTCAAATATAATTTATAGTGTTTCTGCTCTGGTTTAACAGTTTATGTATGCAATTTAAATTATTATTTTTTACGTGATTTCAAATAAAAAAAAATAAAAAATACTAGTGAGAAACTTGTCAGTCACAGGAACCGAACAAGTTTCAGCTTGAGGCATGAACCCATGACTGGCTTTTTAGAAACTCAAAATATCCAATTATATATAAACTTGATATAAAATGAAGTCCAAGGAAGCACAAAAATTAGGCAATGAAAAGTTATATTTTCCTGCAATAGCATCTTTGGTTTGTCCAGATTTTGAGAGGACATTGCAGAGTCCAGATACCAGAAAGCCTGAATAAAATACAGGAGAGAATATTTCTTCTATCTTTTAAAATGTAAGTGACACAAGCCAAATTCAAAAATGTTTCTACAATTTTGGATGTCTTGGACTTATTTATAATCTAAGTTCTTCAAGACATACATGCAGTATCTGCTGAACTAATAGTAGCTAGTAATAGCTTCGGTATTTATTAACATATGCTGACAAATTCTATTTTAAAAATTATTGTAAAACTGTGTTGATCTTGGAAATCAGCTGCAAAAGTCTGATTGGTGCTTCATGAGACAAAACGTATAAACTAACCAAATAAACAGTTTGAAAACCAATTTCAGCTTTTTTTTTTTTTTTCCAAGATCTGAGCATTAAAGAATTATTGTCTTCTTGTAAATGTTTTGAGGCCAATGTGAATTTTAATCTTAGCTGAATACGATAACCAAAGAAATAAACAAACAAACAAAAAGCTCTCAAATGCAAAGCACAATAGATTCCAATCAACATCTTAAACTCAGAAGGTCAGAACTGTGACTCAAAACCTGCAGTCATATTGTGTTTTCATTTGGGTCAGATAATCCTGTGCAGATTAAACCACCAGTGACATCTGACATTTGATGTGTGACAGGACACAGATGAAACCACAGACGGAGATCCTAATCTATATTGCAGAAGCAGTGGGTGATACAATTTTAAATAAGCCTCATCTTAGAAACTGTTACATCTGTGTGGCTGAAGACAAAAGTCTCAACTGTGCCAGTCCAAACCAAACTTACACTTGCAAAAAAGACATTCATCATTTTCCAATTGAAATGTCAATCAAAGTTAGCTGAGTATCCACTGGGGATTACGCACAATTTCTTCTCCTCTGAGACAGTTACTGGCAGCTGCAGTGATCGCATACTGTAGCTCCTGCCAGATGATGGAATGGCTTTGTGGGCTCTCGCCTTGGGTATCCCTTTCTGTACTCTGTCAAACAGAAGCCTCCAGTCACTGCTTAGTGGTAGAAGATGCATTACATTGCATTGACATTCGAAATAGTCCCCAAGGTGCTCCACTGTGCCTTTGACTGACAGACCAGCTAAGAAAGCTGTGTTGTCCCATAATTCACAAACCACACTCTTCTCTCTGTGGTCTTATATGTCCCTGGATGCACTGAGTAGTGTCACTGCCTTTATCTTGCCTTTTTATTTATTTATTTATTTATTTTTTTGCTTTACTTTGTAATGTATCAAAATTGGAGCACCGTTCTTTTTTGTGTGTGTCATTTTGAAAATACAAGAAGATGAGGAAAATACTGATACAAACATAGTGTTTTGTGTCTTTACACAAAACATGTTGGTATCAACAAATAATATTGTGAAAATTCTAAAATCCAATTCCATTTTTTTTTTCTGTTGGGATCATACATGCGTTCTTGTTTGTATTTATTTACACTTTTAAGTGTCAAAATTCAGTTGTCATAAGTACTTCTGCTATGCACAAGTGTTTTGGCTTTTGCATTGAGCATAGTACTACTACTGACAGTCATGTCAGTCAGATTCCTGCTGAAGCTGCCAAGGCCATCTCCCAAGAGACTGCAAAAAAGTTTTGTTCTTGATTGTCCCATCCAGTTCCTTCTGTACCTGTTAAGACTGAGGAAAGTATTACATCAGCTTTACTGTAAAAAAAAAAAAAAAGAAAAATCTTAGTGTCTTCTCTGAGCTGGACTCGCGTTTGTTATTGCTGGACTACCAATGCGGCTTGTGGGATTTCTTTCACTGTTCTTTTAAAAATCCTATCTTATAAATATCGACACACATCTGAATTAAACATCATCGTCCGCATTGTCATTGAGGAGAATCTCAGAACAATTGGTCTTTGTCATGTCATAATGGCATCCTAGGATAAAAAAGAAAATTGTAAATTATCATGTCTTGTATAACGTAAACTAACAAAGGATATAAGGACAATTGACTATTAATAATTACTCATGCATAGGTTTTGCAAGGGGTAGAACTAGATCTTATTTCTAAACATGGGTTGTGCTTCTGCTTCCATTAAATTTTCAAAAATAATTTGAGAAATTTCCTGTCAAATTATTGCAAAAATATTATTTAAACGCTCCACACCAAAGGACTGCGAGAATGACTGACATTCAACAGCTTAAAGACCTTACTGTTTGCGGAGGGCAAGTGGTAGACATATGGCAAACACACGGATCGTATATTTACACACTTTGAAGCACTGGATGGAATTTAATAAAAATCTGCAAGACCTTCGGACACTTAATAAACACAACCGTGAGCTTATTAGCAAACAACAAACCTCCTGGTGTTTAAACAATGTCAAGACAGGGAAGGGGTGAGAGGTTAAAATTGTATTTTAGATTTTGTTATTTTCCGCATTACTTTATTTATTTATGCAATTATTTAATTATTTATGACCAGAATAATTGAATAATTAAAACAAAACACTTGTTTTTATACTATTTTCATAAGAAAGAGACATGCCTTTTAGTTTTGTACTAGTCACAAATCCAATCTTGTTCAACATAATCTATTCCAAAAGAGCTCGTTCGCTTTCAAAGACGGTTTGTGTTGTCTCATGTTGGATTCAATAATACCAAGATGGTTGATTTGTTATACGGAAAAGAAATCCAATAGCCAACTACCAAAGATAAATAGAAAATCTCCCGCAGGCAGAACATTACACACTCCCAGGCTGCCTTAAAATGTACAAAACATCCATGCTGATGTGCTTAGCTGTGCTACCCCTCAACCCTCTAATGAACGAGGCCAAAAGAGCTCTTGGGCTTAGCCTCTCCCTCTTACCCTAACTTAACAAGATGTCCCCATACTCCCTGGCTTTTTCTCTCACAAACACGCACACGCACGCATGCATGAATACTGGCACAAAAGCACGGCCATGCACAGACACACACACCCCCCAAACCCCAAACCACTAACCCTCAGACCAATCTGTCTGTGGCACTGTAGTATTATTAGACTTATACACTCTCAAAGGGGAAACACTGAGGGCTGAGAGCTGGAAGATGAGATATGCTACAGGGGCTAGTAGTTCCATTAAAATGGCATTCACCGGAGCCTTTGTTATCATCGGCCTTGACGTTTTCAGGATGTAGTGAGGATTGCTGATCCATGACCATCTCATCTATCTTTCAGGCTTCCAAGGAAGTTTGTGTGAAATTGACACCAATGAGTGTGGTTCAAACCCATGCCAAAACCATGGGAAATGTGTGGACCAGGTCAATGGTTTCAGGTAAAAAATATTAATAATCTTTTTTTTTTTTTTTTTTGCTGTCATTTCACTTGATTTAGTTTTTATATCTTATAAGACATGTGAAGACAAAATGTGAAGATGCAATTATTTTTTTTTTTTTTTTTCTTTGTCTCAGGAACTTCAAGATACTCACACGTTGTATACATTTTACTTCAGGTTTGCTTAAAGCTGCAGTATGTAACTTTAACAAAAATATATTTCTTTACATTTTTTTTTTAAAACTGTCACTATGTTGTGACAGTATGATATATAACAGGTAATCTGTGAAAAAATGTAGCTCCTCTGCCTTCTCCCAGTGCTCCCAGTGCTAAGTAGAAACAACAAATGAGACCCAGGAAGAGGGTCTTAGTGCTTGTCAATCACAATCTTGTATGCTGCTTCTCGTTCCTCCTCTCTCTCTTGCTCTCTCATACTGCTGCAGCTTTCCCCTGATTCTGTTGTAAATGCTAGACTAGTTAGCATGATGATGGTGGATGAATGAGTTCCCTGTAACAGTTAGATATTTCTGCACTATTGGCACATTCAGCAGCAAATGCATGACGCAGAATGACAGCGATAAGACCCTCCTCCTGACACTGATTGGTTGTTTTTTTGGTCGGGAGTGGTGCATTTCTTCAGATGTCAATAATGGCTATGGGGAAGAGGTGGAGGAGATCGATTACCTGTCTCATAACATGCCGTCTCATCACAATGAGAGTTTTAACAAATACGTAAAACTTAGTTTTTATAAATATGTAAAAAAAAATAATAATAATTGATAACAATTTAATTATTATCAATTTCAATATTAATTTTACTGTTGGTTATTTTCTTTCATTTATTGTTTTGTACATTAAGTCCAGAAGCGTTTATTATTGGAAAATCCATCACAAACGTCTACAAGGGCTTGAAGCCTGCTAAGTTTAGTTCATACGCAACTTTTGTGAGTTATGTGTTGAATTTTGATTTGTAGACTAAGAACTCTGTAAATTTACATTGAAAAAAAAAAGCATGGATTTTTTTCATTGAAAAATGTGCAGGAACTCTGGGGCGAGAAAGAGTTCAGGGTTTTAATAATAACCTGAAATGGCCTTTTTTAAATGTGTTTAAGGGATTAAAATGTCATTTTAATCCTTTGAACACGTTCACAGATTACAGTGAGCTAATATTTGCTCTCATCCTGAAATCAGGTCAAAATTGTTCAAGTCCCAAATATGTCTTCCATCATTATTCTTGTCTTCTTTCTAGACAGTCAGGCTTCAGGTTTAGTTAAACACTTAGTATTCATGTTTGTTTTTAGGTGTGTTAAAGGCAATTAGACTAAATTTGATAGGTAATTAATCTCAGTGAATCCTACTCTTGTTTATTTTTTGCCATCTGCTTGTGTACGCAGGAAACATAAACTTCCTTTTTTTTTTTTTTGGTCTGAGACAAAATGTCAATATCAAAAGATTTTTTTTCTCTTCCAGGTGTGATTGTCAGATGGGATTTTCTGGCCTTCTCTGTGAGGAAGACATCAATGAATGTGCCTCCAACCCTTGCAGCAATGCAGGCATCTGTCAGGACCTTGTAAATAAGTTAGTATGAATATAATATCCGTTTTTGTTTATTTCCGTTTATTCCGTTTTGCTTAGGCTTTGCACCTCAGCTGTTTTTCATGATGTTGTTTAAAAAAACAAACAAACATTGCGTGTATCAGTAAGAAGCAGGCAATATTAATTTCATGAGTTTGCTTTGAAATCAAACAAACTAAATCATTTTCCAAAGCAAACATTTGTGGCCGTGGCGTTTCTCTTCAAAGCCTTTTGCTTTATATAACAAGCCTGCATTCATCCTTGACACACATAAGCTTCCCTTCTATAGACAGAGTGAATTCAGCAGGAACACATCATGTATCTAGATTGGTCTGTACTCCACCGGTGCTTCTTTCTGCTGTGCTTAATGGGAGCCCTGAGGCTTCAAGACTTAGTCGGACAGATGGGAAGAGAAGTCCCAGGGCCAATTTGAGTCCTAAACGGCTGGTCTTCAGATCGTATCCCTGTCATGACTTTGTTCCCATGCGACCCGTCCTGGCTCAGAGCACTCTCCTGGTTGCACAGTCCAGGGAGTTCACGTTGGGTGTGTTTCAGAGCTGCCTAATCCACACCCTCATCTCCACCTTCCCTTCCCTGAGCCAAGAAGGTCAATTTTTGCCATGATGATGAGTCACTCTTTGTAGCATTATCTGCAAACCCCGGTCTCATGTGTACACGTCCTTAAGATAGTTTGATCCTGGCTACACGGGCCAAAAGTGCAGGCTGTGAAAGCAGTGATCGAACTAGTGCAGCCTTAAAAATGTCTCTAATGGGAAGCTCTGAGGAGACGAAAACATAGTTTAGCATACTGCAAAAATTAGATGAGATACCCCTGGTTTCATTTAATATAAACATGTTAAGATTTTAGCATGGAGGTGTCTAATTGTGTTCTTTCTTATTACTCTAAACACACAATAACTATCTCCTTGGAGATGTGTGTTTATGTGAAAGCAGTTTCACAGAGGAATCTGATTGAATAAGCTATGTCAGCATCATTTTAATTAAACTGCACACAGGGAACATTCCTGTCCCATTGTTACAGTTTTTGCAGATTTGCTTGACAACAGAGGAAAGCTGCATTATCTTTTGTTTTAGAGTGTTTCAAATGGAAACGAATGCTATTTTGCACATATTGTTTTGCTACTATCATATTTTGTGATAGATCAGCTTGAAGTAGCACCTCATTGTGATATGATAGGAAAAATACTCTTTTCTGAAAGGTTTGCTGAGCTTCCGTATGCTGCCCACAGTATTTGTTAGCAGTTTGAGCTTTTTGATCTCTTACATCTTTTTGCATCTAAGACATTCATTTTCAGGCTTTGACACAGATCTGAATTTTGACTGGCCGATTTAAGGCCCATTTAAGTAAAGTCCCAGTTTTTGATAAAGGCCAGACTTGCAGAGTATATTAGTGCATATTGCGTTATTTACATAATTGTCCTTAAACTTTACAATTATTTAAAACTTTGTTTTAGTTTATGACATGATTGCACATGGTTGTAATTTTTTAAATATAAAAAAAAGTTTAGTGGGTGTGCATGCAAAATGTATGTACAGTGCATGTACACCCACTAAACATGTACTGTGACCTTTTGCATGGCACTTTACATACAATCCTATAACGGGTTTATATTACTTTTGAGGCTTCTGGTCTCTGGAGGATTCTACCTTATTCCTATCATTTAGTGTTATCACTTCCTCCTCAGGTTCCACTGCGTTTGCCCTTCTGGTTATTTTGGAGTGTTGTGTGACCTGGATGTGAACGAGTGTGAAGTCTCACCTTGCCTACATGAGGGCATCTGTATCAACACGCCCGGAGGCTTCAAGTGCATCTGCCGGCCTGGATACACAGGTACCCGCTTTGCCCTCAGGTGACATGAAGATCAATATGAGGGCCCAAAATGCTTATCATGATGGCTAGGGCAGCTGCATGGTATTGACACAGCTCTGACACAGATCTGGCTTAGTGTTTCAAAATAATAAGATTCATAATATCTGCTTTTAATTAACCTGCTGCTGCTTCAAGATAGTTTTTTTTTCTTTTTAAACTAACCACATAAATTCTCATCAGCTATCTGATTTAATTTAGGCTTTTAGTTAGCTTTATTTCAGTTTATTAATCTATTTAGTTTCGATGGCTATCCCTAGCTCCTTCTGATTCATTAGTTTCATATTCTGCTCCAGTAGATATTGAGTTATTTTAGATCAAGTATATTTTGTACGTGTGTGTTGGTGCACCGTCCAAAGCTGATTCCTGTCAGGTACGGCGAAGATTAATTTCATTTTTCTTCCACACTGTATCATCAATTTATCCTTTCCCAGTTCAGAAAAGGTGGGAAATCTCAGAGGTATTGCCACTCTAGAGAGCAGAACCTGACACGCATGGCCCAATTCCCACAGAAGCTGCTTTTATTATTAGGCCTACACACACCATAGTACAAGTCATTACTTTTTCTGTTGCTCTAAGCTCATCTGAGGAAACGGGGTCCCCCAAGAGAGCGAGCAGCCGGGGGATACAGGTTCAGATTGGCTCAAGCCAACCAGAACTCGTACAAAATATTTACCCGTCTAACATGTGCAGCAGCACTGCAACTTTGAATTTCTTGTTTTATTTGGTTGTAGCTGCATGTTGCTATGATATTAAGATTAATTTCAGCTTTGCACGATGACTCATGCAGAAGTATTTTAATTGAAACTGATGAAACGTCTCTCTGCTTTGGTGGGATAATACACCGTGGTGGCTTAAAACGCTGTAACTCATTGTGTCACTTCACAGTATTGCCCGTTATTGAGCTCAGCCATCAGGGAATTTGAGGGAGAACTTTTTTTTTTTTGCATATCAACTGCCACAAATAATTTCAACTGTAGCAGCTGAAGCTGCTTCCTAATAAATCGGTCTGGTGCTGTGTCTGTTTACTTGTGATGCGATTAAGCTAAGATGACACTTTATTTTCACCTGCTTCACCGCCTGCTTTGAGGTTTTATGCAGCCCTCTCTTTTTGCTGCTGTTTTATCACACTTGATTTTAGGTTGTCTTTGGAAAAGGACACTTCAATACCTAAAGGGCTTTTNCTCTGAAGTGTAAAGGTTTGTTTTGTCAGATTTGGCAGATTTGACAGCTGCATAGATTTCTGCTGACAGATTAATATTTAGAACATTTCACTTAAGAGCCTCTGCAGTGCCTGCAATATATTTTTGGACTGCACGTACTGTAGATGTCATGTTGTATTTGGGGGTCATAAGTCACTGCAGCAACATGATTAATGGCTGATCTTGTTTATATAAATCACAGTTTAAGCACAGTATTCATCACCTTCTGTTTTCTCTTCTTCACCCATCATTAGTGAGCAGGCTCCCTTGAGTTATTGTACAGTGCAATCAGCACATTGTAGCTGTTTCCTCGGTCAGCACATTGTTGGATGTTGATGTTCCAGCTTTTGCTGTGTTTGTTTCAGTTTTTGTTGTTAATGCTTTCAGAAATTCAATCTTTGCTGAATGAAGTTAGAAAAAAAAAGAAAAAAAAAACAGTGGTAATGTCTGCCTTTGCCACAGTGTGTCCATTTCTATTTCATTTTATTTCATCGAATAACTTTCTTGCCTGTGTACCCTTTTCCACTGTGCACCATTTAGGAGTCAATTATAAACCTGGATTTTTGCACTGTAAGTCAACAAGTACGTGTCATTTTATGGTTTATAACAGTTGTTTTCTTAGAAGCAGAACGGAGAAAGATATGCAGGCAGTCAAGCTTTATTATTCACTCCAGCAAACTGGTTTAAGAAAATATAATCAAAGAATAGATTATTTGCTTTGCTTTTCTTTCATGAGCAGTAATATGCAAGAAATTACTTAGGGTTTAAAATTGTCATCTCCCACAAAAGAAGCTGACTCTACAGAAACATCTACAAGTGATATTAACTTTGTCAAGTCTTAAGTCTAATTAATGAAATTAACCTTCTCTCACTGTATACATGCCATTTAGTATACCTATACCATTGCATTGCCTCAGTGCTGTTTTGTAGTGAGCACTTTAAAACGTGGGTTGCTGTGATTATGATTCTACAACTAACGTAAAGTGATTTTAAAAGCTGTGCTCTGTGGTCTTCTTAGATGTACTTTTTTTTTTTTTGCTTATTATGCTTTCTTTCCATTTAGAAGTTTACACAAATATTGCTGTCCTTTTTAAGCTGTTTGTGAAAGCTAGCAGGTTAATTTACCACATTTGACTTAAATGGAAGGTCTTGTAAGATGCACCTCAAGCATTCTGCTTCCTTTTGTGACATTACAGGAAAATCATAAGACCTCAGGCAAGATATAAGAGAAGAAAAATTTGGACCCCCATCATTTTTTTTTTCTCAGGCAAAATTCCCAGATGCCTGAAGCTAAACAATTATATGCAAGTATAAGTACCATGTGAATGTCCTTCCTTCACATCTTTCTAGGGACTGGTTCTTTAAATGCCTTCCTCAACAAAGACCTTGAATTATAAAGACGTGTCCTGTAGTGTGATGGTACTGAAGTTGAATTATTTGGTTATAATGACCATTGGAAGAAAGTAAAGCTTCAAAGCCTGTGAACACCATCTCAGTGTCCCAGAGTGACTTAATGATAGCGAAGGTAAGCTTTTGGATTGGTCATTGCAAATCTGTGAGTAGAACTGGAAAGATGTGAGAGAGCGAGGCAGCCTACAAGGCCAACTCCGTTACACCAGTTCTGTTAGGAGGAAATGGGGCAGAATTCGAGCAAAGCGAACTGTTGTGAGATGTTCGTAGAACTATGTAAACATTGGAGTACGAGGAAAGCTTAAATATTTCTCTGAAAGACTATCTTGCTCATTATTCTTGCATTTAGCAAGTAGAAATATGTGTAATTTGAACTGACCTAACACTTAAAAAGCTTAGTTTGATCCTGTGTTTGTTTTTCATACAATATGTGTAAAAGAAAAATCCAGTTTCAGCAGAGCATGTCAATGAGGAAGGCATCAATTTTAAAATAAAAATCTGACAGAGACTTGGATGAAGTGTCCATACCTAATTCTGCCCACTCAAAAATCAGGCAAGCATTGGTATATTGAATAAATCAATAATGCCTGCATAAATTATGAAGCCATTTAAACCTTAGCACCCTTAAAAACGATTTTTTTTTTCTGATTTATGTGAAGCTGCTGACTGGAGCAGTAAAGTCCAAGGCTCTTTAATGGTGATTTTTATCTTAAATCATTGATGAGCCTTTCTTTTTTAGGTATAGAGTGCAGTCTGTTCTTAAGTTAAAATTTTATAAGGGGTACTGTTCAGAGGTGCTGGTTACAGGGAGTGTCATGTAAATCCTGCAGAAGTTTCTTATTAGTCGAAACAAGGCCTGTTAAACTTCAAGTTCTTTGTTTAAATGCTTTGAGTTATTCTATAACAGCAAATCTGGTATTTCTACGATGGCGAAGTAACCGCAAAGCTGCAAGTGTGAGCATATCAGTTCTCTTTAATAAGTGCAAATGTGCTTTATAGTACAGTCAAGCATTTATACCTCAAGTCTACCTAAGCCAAGAAATATCAGTTGTCTTCATGTAGAGCCTAACCCTGGAGCAGTCACAAACTATTTTAAAATCTCACGTTTGCTTGGATATTATTTGAGACATCTGTCACTCTTGTAATTTTTTTTTATTTAAGTAAGGTTTTCTCTACTTTTTTTTTTTTTACATTGATTTTGAATCTCTTTGGTAGTGTTTTTCTTTATCGAGGATGTTTTAGGTTAAAATATCCATATGATTTGTAATATTACAAATGTGTACGCTACAAAGCCAGTTTGTTCCCATAAAATCTGAACTTTGCATAACCATCCACAAATGGGAAACTGCAATATATTACGAATCATCATGTGTTCGTAGTCTTAATTAAACATTTGTCCGGGATTTGAATTGAGTATAAACTGTTGTTATTGTTGAGATTGTTTTTTTTTTCTTACTTCTAAAACGCCTACGCCCGTCGACTTCAAAGTGCCTGTTTTATTAGACAAGCCAAGTAAAGCCCAAAGACATTTAGAGTCATCAAAAATGGATAAAAGCAGAATGTTCTTTCACAGGCTGGTGCCACTGAATATCTGGGATGTTTGTGTATTAAATAACTTAAATGTGTAATTTAAACATTAGGGTTTTTAAAGATGAGTTTTCTTTCTGTTTATCAAGGAATTTAGCTCTCACCCCACAAACATATTAAACTTGCAAGAACTGAATAAATAAGAATAAATTTAGCCAAACAACCATCATAGCAAAAATATTGCTACGGATCTTTTTCCATCCTTAGAACATTCTGAGCTAATTTTGATTAAAAAAAAAAAAGAAATCACTGTTCAGTGAGTTTGACCTGCTTTGGTGTAAAAAAATTTGATGTTGTACCATAGCAAGACTTTTATAATAAAGATAGTTTCATGTATAGAGGCAAAACATGAGTTTAATAAGAGAGTTGAAGAATCAAGAAGTCTTTTTATCCTCTGGAATGCAACATGCTCATGTTTACCATTCCTGCCAGGCTGTGTGATCACTCCATATCAAAGGTTACTACAGAGATCATAAAGGAAAAACATATCTTGCTGCCAACGCGGTTTTATCTGGACAGAGTGCTCTTTGTAAGACGCAGGAATCCGGATTGTAAGAACCTCTTTTATTAACTGATTGAATTTGTTGTATTTTCTGAATGGCAGTTTGAGTTTACTGACTCGTACTATGGAAAAAATAAAAGAAAATGAAGGCGAAGAATCAACACCAGAACCGTGTAGGTCAAAGTTAATCATTTTCACAACGGTTTTGCTTTTGATAAAAAATATATATTTTATTTGTCTATGTAGAACATCTTAGAAAACAGTGGATGCAAACTTCCTACACAACCCTGTCACCTTTAGTTATGTAAAAAAAAACAAAAAACGAGAACATAAAAAAATAAAACAAAAATACTTGCATAATCTGCCAAGCTACCCCTCTCCCTCCATTCCTCTCTTTCTCACTTTCTCTCTCGACAAACATATTGCCACTATTCCATAAAGGTTGATTTTCAGAGTGTGCAGCATGAGCTCTGCTGTCATCAGATTCTGCCTTGATTTGAGTAATATCCCCACTTGAAAGGGATCGATGTACCTGTGCAGTTTTCACAACTGGATTCCACTGAAAGACCAGGTTATCTTTTAGCTTCCATTAGTTATCAGTACATCACAAAAACAATTTTCTTTGTTAGCTGGTCAGAAAGAAAGTGAACACATTTAAACAACTTTTTGAAAAGAATAAATAATTACATTAAAAATATGTTTGCGTCTTATAATATTAGTGCCTGTATTGTTTAAGTTTGACATTATTTTCATTTAAACTGCAAAGAAAACAAAACACTGTGGATCACAACCTCTAAGTGCTTCAATAGAGTCAAATGAACAAAATGCTCAATAACTTAATTTTTTTTTTTTTACTTTAAAGTGATTACTTAATTTTTTACATTTCAAATGTTTATTCACAATTATATCAAATATAAATAATTGTGGCTTTATTTACAAATATATAAATTACTTTAACTTAAATTATTAATTTTTTTTTTATTGTTTAATTTATACATGATTTAAATCTAAATATTTCTGGATCTCTCCCAACTTTTTACTTTTTCTTTTGATTAAAAAATATCAAAAAAACACCCACTTTTTGATTTAAGTTTGAAGTGTTGGTCCGTCATATAAAATTCAGGTAAATATATTCAAGTTTGTTTTTTGTAACGTGACAAAGTAAAATGTTGCAGAGGTGTGAATACTTTTAAAAAGGCACCATAAAGCACCGTAAAGCACCGTAAAGGACGTAGTCTCCATTTATCTCCCATTGGCAAACTAAGAAACCTGAGAACTTAACCAAGGTTAACTTACATTATCACATGTTGTTTAATTTTAAAAAGTTTAACGTACCTAGAACATTGGTTTGAGCCCAGATGTCACAAAATAATTGAACCTTTTTCCTCTTAATAGAACAGAAATTGTCTGTAATCCTTACTGCCCTTGAGCTCAGTTGTTGCTGTTTTGTATAGATAGCATATGGTTTGTCTTTGTTAGAATACTAAAACACACTCTCTTTTTTTTTTTTTTTCTCCCCCCCAGGGTTACGGTGTGAAGTGAACATCAATGAGTGTATTTCTAGTCCATGCCAAAATGGTGGAAGATGTATTGATGGGCCTAATCAATATCACTGCTGGTGTCCTGATGGCCTCATTGGGCTCCACTGTGAGTCCAACGTTGATGAATGCATGTCAGCACCTTGTCTTCATGGAAGGTGCAAACTTTTCACTGTCTTTCAAAAAAGAATGAGAAAAATGTTGCCAGCAGGAAATGTTTCATAATTAATAAACAGGAAATGTTTCATAATTAATAAACAGGAAATGTGTCATAATTAATAAGCTAATGCGATCTAGTGCATCCTCTTGTGGTGCTTAAATTGTGACCCTTAACTTGGCTAAAGAGAAACTACTACTACATTCAAAATACTATATATTCCCTCTTTAAGAATTTTCCAAAACTATTCAGAAATAAAGCTTGAAAGAAAAAAAAAAGTCTCTTGAATTTTTTTCCTCCTCACTACAGGACCCAGTTTTGACCTTGTCTGTTTTCTTCTCTCAGCTGCAAAGATGGAATAAATTCATACACCTGCTTTTGTGAGACGGGGTGGATCGGCAGCAGATGTGAAACAAACATTGATGTGAGTTTAGCTTAATTAATAAACCTGCTGGGTGTTCTGCAGAAAATGCCAGGAGAATTGTGTAGTCTTTGCATGGCCTTTGGTATCATTACCTCTATTGACTTTTGTGCAAGATAAGTCAATTGCACTACCAGGATCATGTAAACATTGTACAAATACCTGATTAAAAGGAATTGCTTAGTCTAATGCCTAATTGATTTAAACCAAAGCTCTCTGCTGGACTCTAGAGATAAAACATAGAATTGCTTGCAGGCATTATGTAGCTTTAATACATAAACTGATGATTTTCATATTAACTGTTGAAAGATGAATTTATTGGGTGTTTCTTACCTCAAAATCTGAAATAGTACAACATCTTCAACGTTGTAGCTATTTTTGACCAGGCGGTTCTCATTTCCACCTTCTATATCTTTCAGGACTGTGCCCTCAATCCCTGTTTGAATGGAGGCTCATGTGTAGATCTCATTGATAAATACGCATGCTTCTGTCTGGATGGGTTCACAGGAAAGACTTGTGAAAATGACATAGATGTTTGCAGAGACACCGCTTTAAATGTCCCACTGTGCTTCAATGGAGCCACTTGCCTTGATGGCGAAGGATCAAATTTCACTTGCATGTAAGTTTCCACAGAATCTGTTCTAATGATCTGCAAATATTCTACATCGATGGACAAAGAAGAAAATAGTTCAAATGACATTTTGCTGAATCTTTTTGCGAATACCTGTCGGCCTAATACAGCTCAGTAGTTATATGAAACTACTAAACATGACTAGTTTTGATTTTTAGGGATATTTGCAATGGTCTAGCCTAAAGTAAATTTTCAGTTCTTACCGGCAAGCTGACCTGCTAGCTGGGCTCTATTGTGTACAGTGTGCAGTTCTTCCCAGTGTTTGGCCTTGACTTAGATTTATTGCCATGTGGCACTTTGGGTAGTGTGGTTGTTGAGTCAAAACCATTTATTGAATATCAAAGCGTTTGACAACAAAGCAGATTGTTAAATGTCCAGTTTTTGCTCTCCTAAAATCCACTAACACTGTAAGCCATGTTAAAAATGACTTTCTGTTTTTTTGTATCACCTTAACTTATTTACTTAGGGGAAAAAAACTGGGTGTTTTGGTGAGTAGGTTTTGTTTATATGACAAAAAGCCACTCAAAAAGTGCAAAAGAATTTCCCACCAATTCAACAACAGTTTGCACCATACAGATTTATTCTGCAACAAGCAATTTTAAATTCAAAATTGTATTTCTAATTTGTTGGTGGCAGACTTAAATTTAGGTTCTTAGCATAGAAGGGTTTTTATCCATATAAATTGCCTTGTGTTACTTTTTCTTCTCATCCTAATGTTTTATCAAGTTAATCTGGTTTTTAACACCCCGCTGAATTCCTGTAGTTTCCAAAGTTATAGTTTTAAAACACAATGACTTTGGAGGACTAAATCTTAAAGTAGCCAGGAAATGGGTAACATTTTCAACCTCTTAAAACATTTCTTCATTTTGCAACCAGCTTTTGTGGAGTCACTGCAATTTCTGGACTATGAGCCACTACTATTTTTTTCACGCGCTTTGAACACTGCATTAATAGAAAGCTTTTACCAACGGGTTTCGAGAGGCTCGACTTCCGCGTGTTGAAGAGAACAGCACAAGCTCAAAAATGAGACGAAAGTTATTGAGAAAGACAAGAACAGATGAACTGAAGTGATTGAGGCCATGGAGGATATTGTCCGAGGGCACACACAAGAACCGTCAACGCACCTGACCCACATTAATTAACACAACCTCATCCACAACACGCATCATGCGCGTGGTGCACAAAACCAGCACAATGCACCTGACAGATATAGACCATATGTGTGCTGTGTGTATGTTGGATACACACATGGCACACAGAAACAGCAACTTCACACCCCACACCTGACGCTCAGTTCCTGACCTACACAAATAGGCCGAGTGCGACGCGCATCGGGCACAAAAGCGGCGCATCTGATCCACACAAGGCCTAATGCATACAATGTAATGCAGGTACACACACGTATGCGTACATACCGATTTGTTACAGATTACAATGAATAATAAAGAAAGAAATCATTGTCTACGTAACTGAAGTGAATTTTCTTCCTGCAGGTTTCCAATCGAAGAGGAGTAAGTGAAGTTACAATATTTGGCTAATTTCTATTCTTTTGGCAAACCATTCAACCAAATTTAATGGTTTAGAAGTCTGTTGACTCATTTTTAGTTGGCTTCACTGCACAGACAAATTTAGCTTATGGAAAAAGCATCAGCTGGAAAATAAACAATACATTCGTTTAGGATGTGTGTGTGCCCAACCCCACAAATGCACATAGTAGAGGACGTTTTGACGCAAAAAATCATTTAAAAAAATTCCAAAGTTATGTTAATAATAAAAGAGAAAAAAATAATATCAAATAATTATAATAAAATTGTTTTTAAAAATCTCAAAGGAAAACCTCAAGGTATGCACAATATGGACATGTGCAGCTTATAGACAAGTGCAGCCTATGAATGTTCCCTGTTTATGTTTGGGGTTTTTTCTTTTAAAGTTAGTGGTTGTGGCTTTTATTCAGGTGCACTCAAGTGCCTAAATTAGTTTTTTAAATCATAAAAGCCAGTGTTAGATTTCTAACCACTCTAAACAATTTTCTAAGTAGCATGTCTTTAGAGAACAATTAAAATCAGTCAGACCTGTAAATTTTGAAGTTAAAAATGTGAACAAAAATATCAGTAAGATATTCTTGGAACAAGCTGATCAATGGAAATTGCAAATACCCTAGTAAACCAATGTACAGTCCCATTTCTTGAAATTCTTATTATAAAACACATCTTAATTTTTTTTCAAAGTTGAAATCGTTGTCGGTGATGACACACAGTTCCAATTAAAAATGCATCCAGTGTAATAATAATTGTGCTTCGGTACATCTGTGCACATGCATCAGTCCTCCAGGTTGTTTGCAAGTGAATCATTACTTTTTAATTGCCACCATGCTATGTCTTGAGTGATGAAGTGTATCTAGATGCAAGATAAATGCAGGCAGAGTATGCCAATTTGACACAGCAGATCCCTGGTTGCTGTACAGTTAATTACTTTGCCTAACCTTGTGTTGTTGTACTGTTATATGCTTGATGTCATGATTTATATGACAATGAATACTGCAACTCCAAAGAGGTTGTTGCTGTTTGCAGTGTTAAGTGATGACGCAGTGGACTGCCTTAGCAGTATGTTTCAAATTATCCCCTGCTCATTTAGTGCTTGTTTCTGTAGATTAGACTACAGGGATGCATTATGGGTTATGAATTTTCAGAGAAATGAATGTGCTGTTGTTATTTCACTTGAATGAAGAGGAGCTGTAAAGAGCAAAAGACTAAAATCATTTGACACTGTTATGTCCTACTCAATAAATGTCTGATATAACACAGTCTCTCCAAAAAGATGATCTGTCAGATGGTAATTTTATGGGTGTAGATTGCAGTATAAAACATTTATTCCCGATTTTCGATATTGTATTTTATATCGTTCAGATTTGACTTTATAAGGGATGTAAAATTACCTAAATGAGGCTTTAGGTCCCATAAACCCAAACAGACTTCATAATTTTTCCTTTTCACTTTCTGTTTTGACCTACTGCAGTCTTTCTTATTGTCTAGCATTTTGTCTTGTTCCCAGTTGAAAATTTCCCAGGGAGGTCAAAGCCTTAGATTTTTGCCCTTCCTGCCCTCAAATTTGCAGTCGCTTTGATGTGTAATCAGGCCCTCTGTCCATCTGGAAAATCTCAGTTCTTCACCAGTGTGTAAAGACACATTGGGATTGACGTGCAGAATTAAATGCTCCCTTTACTTTCCCAATCAGTCAGTTATGTTTGTATATCTTTTTCATTTCTTCAAATAACACTGGATTAAACAAGTTGTTGGAATTCAAACAACGGATATTCTTTAGAACAGATTATTCCAAAATCGTCTTATGATTTACATTTCAAAATCTGCAGCCTACTTGGTAGTAAGGATACAATTTCACAGCTGCAGTCATTACTTTGTCCATGTTTTATGGATGCAAAGTATAACCTATTATACCAGACATCTCTGCTGGGCTCTTTTTTGACTGTGAAATATTGTCGAGCGTGCACTTTCATCTGGTTTGTTTTTAATGTTAGAAGGCAATAAAAAAGAATAATTGGTTTCCAATAAGGCAAGTTACTGAAAAAGCAAGTTTATTCTACCGAGATGGCATGCAAACCTATTCTTGACAAATGCAGTTAAAGGGAAATAGCCAGAGGTGCACTTCCTTTAAAAATACTGTGTAGTTATTATAAATTAGCAGAAGGATACAAAAAAAAAATCAGCAAAATAAGACATTTTTAAACAGCTTACTAAACAGTATGTTTTTTTTTTTTGCATAGTAAACATCTGAGTCACCGATGTCACAGCAAGTCTAATGGACAGACACCAGATGGAGAAAATAATCATAAACATCTAACCCCTTCATGGATTTCTACTTAATTTGCTAGCTTTACTAAACATAAAGTTGGGTGAGCAACTTTAGATGGATTCCAGGATAGATTGTGAAGCAATTTCTCACAGTCAGTTGGCCTTTTTTTTTTTTTTTTCCCCAGTAAAAATACAACTCAGTATTCCATTGCGTTTGATCTAAAGTATAACTTTATTGGTACGAAAGCCATCACTCATCCTGTTTTTGCAGCTCTTATTTGGGACTTATTGCAGCTCATTTTTGAGTGATATTTTGAACAGAACTTGTTTTGTCTTGCATCCCTTCCCAAGAGTTCTGCTCTGGTGTTCTTGTGACTATGAACCCAGATACACTGTCCTGCATGTTTTATGTGTCCCTTCTCAAGCACAAGTGATTCAAATGATTGCGTCACCTTCTTAGCATGCCTCCAACTGTGGCAGAATTGGTTAACCACCTTTTAATTTCAGTCAGGTGTGAAACAGCAGGGTAACGCGTAAAACATGCTTTATGGTGGGTCATGAGGACCAGGGCTGGGGGCCTCTTCTCGAGTGGACACCTCATATGACCCATTGAGCCACCAACTCCAGTTTAAATATTAAGGTAGGATTTGTTATCCAAGAAGGAAGTGGAATTCACCCATTTCAAAATTTTACTTTCATTTTATAGGCTAATTTCTAATACCCTTGAACATGTAGTTTCATATTGTACTTTTATCAACACTTAATTTTTATTATGTATTCCATCCAACTCCTCCAGACGCCTCTTCTCCTCAGGTCCCTGTCAGCGCATCATAATGTTTTTGTCCCTCCATGTTTCTGAAGATTTTCTGCCCTGGTGAATATCCCCTGCAGTCTTCACAGCCTCATTTGATTTTTCATTTCATTTTATTTACATTATATACAGGACATTCTTATTAATCCAAAGACATAAAGAGGTGAGAGTCTTGGGACTCTGTACAGAGACTGCTACTCATAGTGGCGTATTAATAAATGGGATATTGTAAATATAGTTCTGATGATAAATAGATCAAACTTTTACCACTTTTATTTTATGCTATGTTGTCATCCGCTTCATCCCCAACCCCCAAATTAATTTGATTTACGCTCACTAAATACCTTATCTAAAAAAAAAAAACAAATAACTGATGAATAAAATATATAACGTTTTCTTTATTTTGTATTTGTTGCAAAACTTAGCAGTTCTTGGACACAGCTTGGCAGATCCACAAAAATGAAGTGACAGCACAGTGAGACTGCCTAATAGTTTTCCAAACTGTCATGTTTTTTTAGCTGTCCACCAGGTTTCATGGGGGATTTCTGTGAAGTGGATGTTAACGAATGTTGCTCAGCGCCATGCCAGAACAGCGCTGTTTGCCAAGATCTTATTAATAGCTATGTCTGCCACTGCAGGTCAGGTGAGTCATTCTGATATCCTGTGATTTTTCTCGGTTTGCCTCGAAATAAGGCAGCAGTTTTCTTTTTCGTTTTTTTTTTTTTTTTCCCACCTCTTTGTAGATCTTTTACAGGCAGCGTTTCCAGCTTATGTGTGTGGATACTAAAACAGAACTTAAATAGCAACATGTTTTTCTAAGTCAACAAGAACATCTTAGTCTCCATCATGTCCCAGATGTGGTAGAAGAGTTTATCAGTTCTAGTTTCTTGCAGATCATCCTGTGGAAAAGGCCACTCAAACGTGGCTATGATACCTGCATAGTTAACCTTCCCTAAAGAGTGAAATTTCCTGTCATCCAGTACAAAAAAAAAAAAGACAGTGATTAAAGAACGAAATGACCTTAACTCGTTGAAATGGATGTGACATCTTACTCTTTAGTGAAAGCCTTTTCTTGTCCCTGTTTGTGTNCCCTATAGATTCTTAGTTGGACAAATTTGGAAATTTACCTGTGATTTTTACACATTGTTATGTTTGGATCTAATCCATGCTATTAGCTGTTGGAATGAGTGTTTGGATTCTCACTCTGCTCTCAGCTAAACCTCTGCCCACAAGTTTGCACATAATCTTAACAGGTTTTCCTGCAGTATTTAGTTTTATTTAGCTATGCCCATCTTCCCATCTGCTCTGAGCTGTTCCTACTGATAATGGACTGAGCTGTATTCTTTGAGATGTTCAAAGAATGCAGTTTGGATATTATTTTCCAACCTAACTCTGCTCGTAACCCTCCACAGCTTTACTCTTGACCTGTCGGCTTTGTACCTAGGTTTCTGTGATTCTGTTTGTTTGTTAGTCCAACAAACCAGAGTCCTTCAGAGAGTAGCTGTACAGTCAAATTTAATTGCACACAGGTGAAACCTATTCACAAAAAAATAGAGTTGATTGAACTAGACTGAATATATACAAACGACACTCTTTTCAAGTCTTTATTGGGGAAAAAAATGATTAGAATGGTGTAAAAAATTGTATTTAACTTCACAATTATGCACTAATGTGTGCAGTTCTACCATCTAAAATCCAATTAAAGTATTACAAAGTTTAAGGAGTGACAAAGTTTAAGGAGCATGTTTTTGCTGGGCACATCATGACCAATTTTAAAGGCATACAGTCATATTAAAGAACCCATTATTTTCTTTTTTTATGCAGTCAGTGTTTATTTTGCTAAGTTGTCTAACATAATCACATTTAATTATTCTATGTAGTAAGCCACAGTAATAATTTTCTTTCTGTCTTAGATACTCTGAAGTGTAAAGGTTTGTTTTGTCAGATTTGGCAGATTTGACAGCTGCATAGATTTCTGCTGACAGATTAATATTTAGAACATTTCACTTAAGAGCCTCTGCAGTGCCTGCAATATATTTTTGGACTGCACGTACTGTAGATGTCATGTTGTATTTGGGGGTCATAAGTCACTGCAGCAACATGATTAATGGCTGATCTTGTTTATATAAATCACAGTTTAAGCACAGTATTCATCACCTTCTGTTTTCTCTTCTTCACCCATCATTAGTGAGCAGGCTCCCTTGAGTTATTGTACAGTGCAATCAGCACATTGTAGCTGTTTCCTCGGTCAGCACATTGTTGGATGTTGATGTTCCAGCTTTTGCTGTGTTTGTTTCAGTTTTTGTTGTTAATGCTTTCAGAAATTCAATCTTTGCTGAATGAAGTTAGAAAAAAAAAGAAAAAAAAAACAGTGGTAATGTCTGCCTTTGCCACAGTGTGTCCATTTCTATTTCATTTTATTTCATCGAATAACTTTCTTGCCTGTGTACCCTTTTCCACTGTGCACCATTTAGGAGTCAATTATAAACCTGGATTTTTGCACTGTAAGTCAACAAGTACGTGTCATTTTATGGTTTATAACAGTTGTTTTCTTAGAAGCAGAACGGAGAAAGATATGCAGGCAGTCAAGCTTTATTATTCACTCCAGCAAACTGGTTTAAGAAAATATAATCAAAGAATAGATTATTTGCTTTGCTTTTCTTTCATGAGCAGTAATATGCAAGAAATTACTTAGGGTTTAAAATTGTCATCTCCCACAAAAGAAGCTGACTCTACAGAAACATCTACAAGTGATATTAACTTTGTCAAGTCTTAAGTCTAATTAATGAAATTAACCTTCTCTCACTGTATACATGCCATTTAGTATACCTATACCATTGCATTGCCTCAGTGCTGTTTTGTAGTGAGCACTTTAAAACGTGGGTTGCTGTGATTATGATTCTACAACTAACGTAAAGTGATTTTAAAAGCTGTGCTCTGTGGTCTTCTTAGATGTACTTTTTTTTTTTTTGCTTATTATGCTTTCTTTCCATTTAGAAGTTTACACAAATATTGCTGTCCTTTTTAAGCTGTTTGTGAAAGCTAGCAGGTTAATTTACCACATTTGACTTAAATGGAAGGTCTTGTAAGATGCACCTCAAGCATTCTGCTTCCTTTTGTGACATTACAGGAAAATCATAAGACCTCAGGCAAGATATAAGAGAAGAAAAATTTGGACCCCCATCATTTTTTTTTTCTCAGGCAAAATTCCCAGATGCCTGAAGCTAAACAATTATATGCAAGTATAAGTACCATGTGAATGTCCTTCCTTCACATCTTTCTAGGGACTGGTTCTTTAAATGCCTTCCTCAACAAAGACCTTGAATTATAAAGACGTGTCCTGTAGTGTGATGGTACTGAAGTTGAATTATTTGGTTATAATGACCATTGGAAGAAAGTAAAGCTTCAAAGCCTGTGAACACCATCTCAGTGTCCCAGAGTGACTTAATGATAGCGAAGGTAAGCTTTTGGATTGGTCATTGCAAATCTGTGAGTAGAACTGGGAAGATGTGAGAGAGCGAGGCAGCCCACAAGCCCGACTCCGTTACACCAGTTCTGTTAGGAGGAAATGGGGCAGAATTCGAGCAAAGCGAACTGTTGTGAGATGTTCGTAGAACTATGTAAACATTGGAGTACGAGGAAAGCTTAAATATTTCTCTGAAAGACTATCTTGCTCATTATTCTTGCATTTAGCAAGTAGAAATATGTGTAATTTGAACTGACCTAACACTTAAAAAGCTTAGTTTGATCCTGTGTTTGTTTTTCATACAATATGTGTAAAAGAAAAATCCAGTTTCAGCAGAGCATGTCAATGAGGAAGGCATCAATTTTAAAATAAAAATCTGACAGAGACTTGGATGAAGTGTCCATACCTAATTCTGCCCACTCAAAAATCAGGCAAGCATTGGTATATTGAATAAATCAATAATGCCTGCATAAATTATGAAGCCATTTAAACCTTAGCACCCTTAAAAACGATTTTTTTTTTCTGATTTATGTGAAGCTGCTGACTGGAGCAGTAAAGTCCAAGGCTCTTTAATGGTGATTTTTATCTTAAATCATTGATGAGCCTTTCTTTTTTAGGTATAGAGTGCAGTCTGTTCTTAAGTTAAAATTTTATAAGGGGTACTGTTCAGAGGTGCTGGTTACAGGGAGTGTCATGTAAATCCTGCAGAAGTTTCTTATTAGTCGAAACAAGGCCTGTTAAACTTCAAGTTCTTTGTTTAAATGCTTTGAGTTATTCTATAACAGCAAATCTGGTATTTCTACGATGGCGAAGTAACCGCAAAGCTGCAAGTGTGAGCATATCAGTTCTCTTTAATAAGTGCAAATGTGCTTTATAGTACAGTCAAGCATTTATACCTCAAGTCTACCTAAGCCAAGAAATATCAGTTGTCTTCATGTAGAGCCTAACCCTGGAGCAGTCACAAACTATTTTAAAATCTCACGTTTGCTTGGATATTATTTGAGACATCTGTCACTCTTGTAATTTTTTTTTATTTAAGTAAGGTTTTCTCTACTTTTTTTTTTTTTACATTGATTTTGAATCTCTTTGGTAGTGTTTTTCTTTATCGAGGATGTTTTAGGTTAAAATATCCATATGATTTGTAATATTACAAATGTGTACGCTACAAAGCCAGTTTGTTCCCATAAAATCTGAACTTTGCATAACCATCCACAAATGGGAAACTGCAATATATTACGAATCATCATGTGTTCGTAGTCTTAATTAAACATTTGTCCGGGATTTGAATTGAGTATAAACTGTTGTTATTGTTGAGATTGTTTTTTTTTTCTTACTTCTAAAACGCCTACGCCCGTCGACTTCAAAGTGCCTGTTTTATTAGACAAGCCAAGTAAAGCCCAAAGACATTTAGAGTCATCAAAAATGGATAAAAGCAGAATGTTCTTTCACAGGCTGGTGCCACTGAATATCTGGGATGTTTGTGTATTAAATAACTTAAATGTGTAATTTAAACATTAGGGTTTTTAAAGATGAGTTTTCTTTCTGTTTATCAAGGAATTTAGCTCTCACCCCACAAACATATTAAACTTGCAAGAACTGAATAAATAAGAATAAATTTAGCCAAACAACCATCATAGCAAAAATATTGCTACGGATCTTTTTCCATCCTTAGAACATTCTGAGCTAATTTTGATTAAAAAAAAAAAAGAAATCACTGTTCAGTGAGTTTGACCTGCTTTGGTGTAAAAAAATTTGATGTTGTACCATAGCAAGACTTTTATAATAAAGATAGTTTCATGTATAGAGGCAAAACATGAGTTTAATAAGAGAGTTGAAGAATCAAGAAGTCTTTTTATCCTCTGGAATGCAACATGCTCATGTTTACCATTCCTGCCAGGCTGTGTGATCACTCCATATCAAAGGTTACTACAGAGATCATAAAGGAAAAACATATCTTGCTGCCAACGCGGTTTTATCTGGACAGAGTGCTCTTTGTAAGACGCAGGAATCCGGATTGTAAGAACCTCTTTTATTAACTGATTGAATTTGTTGTATTTTCTGAATGGCAGTTTGAGTTTACTGACTCGTACTATGGAAAAAATAAAAGAAAATGAAGGCGAAGAATCAACACCAGAACCGTGTAGGTCAAAGTTAATCATTTTCACAACGGTTTTGCTTTTGATAAAAAATATATATTTTATTTGTCTATGTAGAACATCTTAGAAAACAGTGGATGCAAACTTCCTACACAACCCTGTCACCTTTAGTTATGTAAAAAAAAACAAAAAACGAGAACATAAAAAAATAAAACAAAAATACTTGCATAATCTGCCAAGCTACCCCTCTCCCTCCATTCCTCTCTTTCTCACTTTCTCTCTCGACAAACATATTGCCACTATTCCATAAAGGTTGATTTTCAGAGTGTGCAGCATGAGCTCTGCTGTCATCAGATTCTGCCTTGATTTGAGTAATATCCCCACTTGAAAGGGATCGATGTACCTGTGCAGTTTTCACAACTGGATTCCACTGAAAGACCAGGTTATCTTTTAGCTTCCATTAGTTATCAGTACATCACAAAAACAATTTTCTTTGTTAGCTGGTCAGAAAGAAAGTGAACACATTTAAACAACTTTTTGAAAAGAATAAATAATTACATTAAAAATATGTTTGCGTCTTATAATATTAGTGCCTGTATTGTTTAAGTTTGACATTATTTTCATTTAAACTGCAAAGAAAACAAAACACTGTGGATCACAACCTCTAAGTGCTTCAATAGAGTCAAATGAACAAAATGCTCAATAACTTAATTTTTTTTTTTTTACTTTAAAGTGATTACTTAATTTTTTACATTTCAAATGTTTATTCACAATTATATCAAATATAAATAATTGTGGCTTTATTTACAAATATATAAATTACTTTAACTTAAATTATTAATTTTTTTTTTATTGTTTAATTTATACATGATTTAAATCTAAATATTTCTGGATCTCTCCCAACTTTTTACTTTTTCTTTTGATTAAAAAATATCAAAAAAACACCCACTTTTTGATTTAAGTTTGAAGTGTTGGTCCGTCATATAAAATTCAGGTAAATATATTCAAGTTTGTTTTTTGTAACGTGACAAAGTAAAATGTTGCAGAGGTGTGAATACTTTTAAAAAGGCACCATAAAGCACCGTAAAGCACCGTAAAGGACGTAGTCTCCATTTATCTCCCATTGGCAAACTAAGAAACCTGAGAACTTAACCAAGGTTAACTTACATTATCACATGTTGTTTAATTTTAAAAAGTTTAACGTACCTAGAACATTGGTTTGAGCCCAGATGTCACAAAATAATTGAACCTTTTTCCTCTTAATAGAACAGAAATTGTCTGTAATCCTTACTGCCCTTGAGCTCAGTTGTTGCTGTTTTGTATAGATAGCATATGGTTTGTCTTTGTTAGAATACTAAAACACACTCTCTTTTTTTTTTTTTTTCTCCCCCCCAGGGTTACGGTGTGAAGTGAACATCAATGAGTGTATTTCTAGTCCATGCCAAAATGGTGGAAGATGTATTGATGGGCCTAATCAATATCACTGCTGGTGTCCTGATGGCCTCATTGGGCTCCACTGTGAGTCCAACGTTGATGAATGCATGTCAGCACCTTGTCTTCATGGAAGGTGCAAACTTTTCACTGTCTTTCAAAAAAGAATGAGAAAAATGTTGCCAGCAGGAAATGTTTCATAATTAATAAACAGGAAATGTTTCATAATTAATAAACAGGAAATGTGTCATAATTAATAAGCTAATGCGATCTAGTGCATCCTCTTGTGGTGCTTAAATTGTGACCCTTAACTTGGCTAAAGAGAAACTACTACTACATTCAAAATACTATATATTCCCTCTTTAAGAATTTTCCAAAACTATTCAGAAATAAAGCTTGAAAGAAAAAAAAAAGTCTCTTGAATTTTTTTCCTCCTCACTACAGGACCCAGTTTTGACCTTGTCTGTTTTCTTCTCTCAGCTGCAAAGATGGAATAAATTCATACACCTGCTTTTGTGAGACGGGGTGGATCGGCAGCAGATGTGAAACAAACATTGATGTGAGTTTAGCTTAATTAATAAACCTGCTGGGTGTTCTGCAGAAAATGCCAGGAGAATTGTGTAGTCTTTGCATGGCCTTTGGTATCATTACCTCTATTGACTTTTGTGCAAGATAAGTCAATTGCACTACCAGGATCATGTAAACATTGTACAAATACCTGATTAAAAGGAATTGCTTAGTCTAATGCCTAATTGATTTAAACCAAAGCTCTCTGCTGGACTCTAGAGATAAAACATAGAATTGCTTGCAGGCATTATGTAGCTTTAATACATAAACTGATGATTTTCATATTAACTGTTGAAAGATGAATTTATTGGGTGTTTCTTACCTCAAAATCTGAAATAGTACAACATCTTCAACGTTGTAGCTATTTTTGACCAGGCGGTTCTCATTTCCACCTTCTATATCTTTCAGGACTGTGCCCTCAATCCCTGTTTGAATGGAGGCTCATGTGTAGATCTCATTGATAAATACGCATGCTTCTGTCTGGATGGGTTCACAGGAAAGACTTGTGAAAATGACATAGATGTTTGCAGAGACACCGCTTTAAATGTCCCACTGTGCTTCAATGGAGCCACTTGCCTTGATGGCGAAGGATCAAATTTCACTTGCATGTAAGTTTCCACAGAATCTGTTCTAATGATCTGCAAATATTCTACATCGATGGACAAAGAAGAAAATAGTTCAAATGACATTTTGCTGAATCTTTTTGCGAATACCTGTCGGCCTAATACAGCTCAGTAGTTATATGAAACTACTAAACATGACTAGTTTTGATTTTTAGGGATATTTGCAATGGTCTAGCCTAAAGTAAATTTTCAGTTCTTACCGGCAAGCTGACCTGCTAGCTGGGCTCTATTGTGTACAGTGTGCAGTTCTTCCCAGTGTTTGGCCTTGACTTAGATTTATTGCCATGTGGCACTTTGGGTAGTGTGGTTGTTGAGTCAAAACCATTTATTGAATATCAAAGCGTTTGACAACAAAGCAGATTGTTAAATGTCCAGTTTTTGCTCTCCTAAAATCCACTAACACTGTAAGCCATGTTAAAAATGACTTTCTGTTTTTTTGTATCACCTTAACTTATTTACTTAGGGGAAAAAAACTGGGTGTTTTGGTGAGTAGGTTTTGTTTATATGACAAAAAGCCACTCAAAAAGTGCAAAAGAATTTCCCACCAATTCAACAACAGTTTGCACCATACAGATTTATTCTGCAACAAGCAATTTTAAATTCAAAATTGTATTTCTAATTTGTTGGTGGCAGACTTAAATTTAGGTTCTTAGCATAGAAGGGTTTTTATCCATATAAATTGCCTTGTGTTACTTTTTCTTCTCATCCTAATGTTTTATCAAGTTAATCTGGTTTTTAACACCCCGCTGAATTCCTGTAGTTTCCAAAGTTATAGTTTTAAAACACAATGACTTTGGAGGACTAAATCTTAAAGTAGCCAGGAAATGGGTAACATTTTCAACCTCTTAAAACATTTCTTCATTTTGCAACCAGCTTTTGTGGAGTCACTGCAATTTCTGGACTATGAGCCACTACTATTTTTTTCACGCGCTTTGAACACTGCATTAATAGAAAGCTTTTACCAACGGGTTTCGAGAGGCTCGACTTCCGCGTGTTGAAGAGAACAGCACAAGCTCAAAAATGAGACGAAAGTTATTGAGAAAGACAAGAACAGATGAACTGAAGTGATTGAGGCCATGGAGGATATTGTCCGAGGGCACACACAAGAACCGTCAACGCACCTGACCCACATTAATTAACACAACCTCATCCACAACACGCATCATGCGCGTGGTGCACAAAACCAGCACAATGCACCTGACAGATATAGACCATATGTGTGCTGTGTGTATGTTGGATACACACATGGCACACAGAAACAGCAACTTCACACCCCACACCTGACGCTCAGTTCCTGACCTACACAAATAGGCCGAGTGCGACGCGCATCGGGCACAAAAGCGGCGCATCTGATCCACACAAGGCCTAATGCATACAATGTAATGCAGGTACACACACGTATGCGTACATACCGATTTGTTACAGATTACAATGAATAATAAAGAAAGAAATCATTGTCTACGTAACTGAAGTGAATTTTCTTCCTGCAGGTTTCCAATCGAAGAGGAGTAAGTGAAGTTACAATATTTGGCTAATTTCTATTCTTTTGGCAAACCATTCAACCAAATTTAATGGTTTAGAAGTCTGTTGACTCATTTTTAGTTGGCTTCACTGCACAGACAAATTTAGCTTATGGAAAAAGCATCAGCTGGAAAATAAACAATACATTCGTTTAGGATGTGTGTGTGCCCAACCCCACAAATGCACATAGTAGAGGACGTTTTGACGCAAAAAATCATTTAAAAAAATTCCAAAGTTATGTTAATAATAAAAGAGAAAAAAATAATATCAAATAATTATAATAAAATTGTTTTTAAAAATCTCAAAGGAAAACCTCAAGGTATGCACAATATGGACATGTGCAGCTTATAGACAAGTGCAGCCTATGAATGTTCCCTGTTTATGTTTGGGGTTTTTTCTTTTAAAGTTAGTGGTTGTGGCTTTTATTCAGGTGCACTCAAGTGCCTAAATTAGTTTTTTAAATCATAAAAGCCAGTGTTAGATTTCTAACCACTCTAAACAATTTTCTAAGTAGCATGTCTTTAGAGAACAATTAAAATCAGTCAGACCTGTAAATTTTGAAGTTAAAAATGTGAACAAAAATATCAGTAAGATATTCTTGGAACAAGCTGATCAATGGAAATTGCAAATACCCTAGTAAACCAATGTACAGTCCCATTTCTTGAAATTCTTATTATAAAACACATCTTAATTTTTTTTCAAAGTTGAAATCGTTGTCGGTGATGACACACAGTTCCAATTAAAAATGCATCCAGTGTAATAATAATTGTGCTTCGGTACATCTGTGCACATGCATCAGTCCTCCAGGTTGTTTGCAAGTGAATCATTACTTTTTAATTGCCACCATGCTATGTCTTGAGTGATGAAGTGTATCTAGATGCAAGATAAATGCAGGCAGAGTATGCCAATTTGACACAGCAGATCCCTGGTTGCTGTACAGTTAATTACTTTGCCTAACCTTGTGTTGTTGTACTGTTATATGCTTGATGTCATGATTTATATGACAATGAATACTGCAACTCCAAAGAGGTTGTTGCTGTTTGCAGTGTTAAGTGATGACGCAGTGGACTGCCTTAGCAGTATGTTTCAAATTATCCCCTGCTCATTTAGTGCTTGTTTCTGTAGATTAGACTACAGGGATGCATTATGGGTTATGAATTTTCAGAGAAATGAATGTGCTGTTGTTATTTCACTTGAATGAAGAGGAGCTGTAAAGAGCAAAAGACTAAAATCATTTGACACTGTTATGTCCTACTCAATAAATGTCTGATATAACACAGTCTCTCCAAAAAGATGATCTGTCAGATGGTAATTTTATGGGTGTAGATTGCAGTATAAAACATTTATTCCCGATTTTCGATATTGTATTTTATATCGTTCAGATTTGACTTTATAAGGGATGTAAAATTACCTAAATGAGGCTTTAGGTCCCATAAACCCAAACAGACTTCATAATTTTTCCTTTTCACTTTCTGTTTTGACCTACTGCAGTCTTTCTTATTGTCTAGCATTTTGTCTTGTTCCCAGTTCCCAGTTTCCCAGGGAGGTCAAAGCCTTAGATTTTTGCCCTTCCTGCCCTCAAATTTGCAGTCGCTTTGATGTGTAATCAGGCCCTCTGTCCATCTGGAAAATCTCAGTTCTTCACCAGTGTGTAAAGACACATTGGGATTGACGTGCAGAATTAAATGCTCCCTTTACTTTCCCAATCAGTCAGTTATGTTTGTATATCTTTTTCATTTCTTCAAATAACACTGGATTAAACAAGCCGTTGGAATTCAAACAACGAATATTCTTCAGAACAGATTATTCCAAAATCGTCTTATGATTTACATTTCAAAATCTGCAGCCTACTTGGTAGTAAGGATACAATTTCACAGCTGCAGTCATTATTTTGTCCATGTTTTATGGATGCAAAGTATAACCTATTATACCAGACATCTCTGCTGGGCTCTTTTTTGACTGTGAAATATTGTCGAGCGTGCACTTTCATCTGGTTTGTTTTTAATGTTAGAAGGCAATAAAAAAAGAATAATTGGTTTCCAATAAGGCAAGTTACTGAAAAAGCAAGTTTATTCTACCGAGATGGCATGCAAACCTATTCTTGACAAATGCAGTTAAAGGGAAATAGCCAGAGGTGCACTTCCTTTAAAAATACTGTGTAGTTATTATAAATTAGCAGAAGGATACAAAAAAAAAATCAGCAAAATAAGACATTTTTAAACAGCTTACTAAACAGTATGTTTTTTTTTTTTGCATAGTAAACATCTGAGTCACCGATGTCACAGCAAGTCTAATGGACAGACACCAGATGGAGAAAATAATCATAAACATCAAACCCCTTCATGGATTTCTACTTAATTTGCTAGCTTTACTAAACATAAAGTTGGGTGAGCAACTTTAGATGGATTCCAGGATAGATTGTGAAGCAATTTCTCACAGTNCTTGGACATTTCGATGGATGCCCCTTCTCACCTGGGGTCCCATCATTCCATTGTGGCTTCTCGGGTTTTGATAAGACATTTTCCCTCAATACGTTCTCCAAAATCTATCGATTTCTAAATTACCTGAACGGTCGTTTTGAAAAAGCTTTGCTAATGTCTGAACTAGTCAGTGATACAGCAATGAAAAACATGCAGAATTCTGTTCTATATGTATAGTTTATGACATCACACAGACTGCCTCACTAGTGACATCACAGACTCTTCTTTGCTGGTGGTGTTACATCATCCCACCAGCAAATCGCATACTTTTTATTCTTGTTTATATTCAAAATAGTCTGATTCACTTGGATTTTGTCCCATATATGATAATTTCTTTTGAAGTTTTTTCAGTATCTATACATAAGAAAGTAAATTTTGCTTGTTTAATCAAACATTTATTTTCTTGTTCTTGTGTCAGCAAACATTGGAACATTGATGTGGGAACAGGTAACGGTTTGCTAAGTTAATGCCATAAATATAAATATAAAATCATTCAATTAAATGAAAATGACATGAACTAATTAAAGTAACAAACAAAATAAATTGTGGGCAGAGCACAAATAAAGTTGTAAGATTTACCCATGAGAAAACCAGGGGATCTCAAACCCATCCCACCATGCTTGACCACCACAAACACAATATGTGCCACAGTAAATGTCAAGGCTATGTCATTTTCAGATCTATGCAAACGCATGATTTTTGTTTGTCATTGTAAACTAAATCTATAAAAAACAATCATTATTTTGGGTAACGGGGAGGATCAAAATCCGAGGCAATCCTGGATAGTAGATGAAGACGAACCAAGATCAGCTGATTTAAAGGTTACACAGACTGACCAGCTGGTGGCGGTAGTGTACCAACTTGCTGTTTGGGAAGAAAAGACTATGGTGAAGTAGAAGACCTGCAAAGACGGATGGAAAGTGCTGCTGGTGTGTTTAGAGCTTCCGTCAACACTTTATCACCGTTAAATCTCCACTCAGATTACACATCGCTTTGACTCCCCACACCGTTTTACACGCTAAAGGTTGGCATCCTGCTCTGACTTGAACCAGCTGTTTTAATGCGCTCCGCCTCTGTTCATATCTGAGCGCTGCAGTTTCTACCAAGGTTATCTAACTACAACTATATCATGCATTTATAAAACTAGATATAATACCCTTTGTTTTTGTGCTTATGAATCTATTTATTAGCCTTTTTAACTGTTCTGAAATTTATTTTTTTGTTTTTTATTTCCCTCACACAAGCAGCTTACGTCAGCTGTTAGCAAATTATGGTCCTCCATTATTCCACCTGCCGGCATTTACGCTAGTCCGCAACACCTGTCATGAACACAAAGAAGTCTTTATGAATGTTTATGAAGTTGTCATGAAGTGTCATTCAGTAAATAATGACATAAATAATGACACCTTTAATGCAAAGTTGCTCTAAAAGTTGCATTAAAAGTCCATTAAAAGTGCCAACTTTGCATGATTTTGATGGTCATTTTTAATGGTCGTTCAATGCAACTTTTAGAGGAATTTTGCATTAGAAGTGTCATTATTTACCAAATTACACTTCATAACAACTGTTATAAACATTCATAAAGACTACTTTATGTTCATAACAGATGTTATGTCATTTTTATGACAGGTCATGTCAGTCTTATGCACACCCCTTCAAATAAAGTGTTACCAAGTTTTCTAAGTCATATTTTCTCCATGTTATTCATTGATTTATAAATGTCACCATTTCAAACTAAATATTCAATTAGCAAGGTAAATATTTACTTAACCAACAAAGTATATAGCTTAAAATTAAATAGCTAGTTTGGAGGTAAATACTCCTTTTGAATCATTTCTTGTCAATAAAATAACTTGTGATTAGTCTTTCTAGGTAGTAGTTTAAAAAATACACTTTATCAAGTAAATCAATCTAAATAGGGGAAAATTATGTAATTACATGACAAACTAATCATGATTTATTTATTTTATTTTTTTGCTGTTGGGTATCGTCTTTAATAATATGATTTTTAAATCTAAAATCTACTAAATACTTTGACGATTCAAACTATGAACACCACGTCTCATTTAGCATTTCAAGGCACAGTTGCATGACACATCTCAAGGCTGTCTAATTTATGTACACAGGGGAGGAACTGTGAGCACAACTATGATGACTGCCTGCTTAATCCATGTCCAGAAGCGTTTTCCTGTGTAGATGGCATAAACAAGGTCAGCTGCCTGCCTCCCAATACGAATCCTGTTCCCTTGGTGACGCCAAGCGAGAACATCACTAGCGGCTACAAACCCAGGGTTCTAATGCCAGCTCTAAGCCCAGTACCAACAGCTGAACCATCCACAGGTATGGACCATGTTGTGTACTTATAAAAATTGTTTGTGGTAAAATACCAATGTGGTAGTATTGTTTGTAATTGTATTCCACTTTATGATTCCTGAGCACATTTCACATTCTACATTTGAACAGTTTATCTAGATAGAAAATGGCATGAAAATATTTCACAAATAGTCCAAAACAACACAAAAACATGTGCATGTAGTAATTAAGAGCTCTTCTTGTTTACTTCCTGTGTTCCATTTGTTCTGCTACATTCACTAAAACTTAAATACCGTTTTCGGTCCTTGTGTCAATAAAACATTGTAACAGAAGATACGACATTTTCATATTAAACCAGGCATCTGCTGCTCTCCTGAAAAGTACATACAGTGTTCATTTTTATTTACTTGCTAAGTATGGATAAAAGTTAAAAAATGATCATAGAAAATATCTATTGTTTTGAATCTATTATTTTTGGAAAAACAAATATAAAAGTTCCTTGTTATCTTTTCATTTGTTGACTTTAAACTTCTGTGTATTCACTGCATCTGATGCAGTTAGTCACAACTGTGTATCTATATATATAGTATTTATTTAATTTTTTAGATTTTTTGGCTCTAGTGGCCTTTATTTGATAGTTAATTGACAGGAAAGTGGGTAATGAGAGAAGAGGAAGACACACGGCAAAGGTCACCAGGCTGGGAATCGAACCTGTGACAGCCACGTCGAGGGCTAAGGCCTCCTCTATATGTGGGTTGTGCTTAACACCTGCACTACCACAGCACACCCCAACTGTGTATATTTTTAAGACTACTTCCTTGTGTGACATTATGAAAAAATTTAAAGAAAGATTCTGCCATATGGGAACCATGCTACTCTTCTTACTTGTGCAAACATCATATATTAAACAAATTGACTCCAAGTTACACTTTCTAAATGGATAAACTCTGAATGTGGTAAAGTAATGAGCCCAGTTCCAGGAACTTGGTTTTGAATTAAAAATCCATAGTTACCATGTCCTTCAGAGCAAACACAGCTACACAGCGTATTGCTAGCTTTGAATGAGAGAAGACAATCTGAGCCCTTCTCTAAATTGAATTTTTATGGAGCCTTTTGAAAATAACAAGTTATGATTTATAAGCTCTGATTCAGAGATTGTCATAGGAGCTCTGTGCAGCTGTGCTGACATTCTGTGCAAATATATCTCTGTGCTTTCTTCTAAATTGTGTTGCCTATATCTATTTGAGGAAAAAAATGTGATTCCAGAGAGTAATATAGCTGATCAGTGTTTGGTTTTACATCCTTAAAATCTCAAATGACAGATGCTGAACATAATTTGTTACACATTATTGGGACTGGATGCAGTCATCTATGTAAGAGGAGGAATTCAGGAGTGCAGGACAGATTGTTACTCTGTGACAGATGAGGTCTGTCTACCTTTGAAACTGTGCACAGAACTGTAAAACAGACCTACTGAACACAGACAAGCTTGAGCCAATTTGTTGCGACACTTTGAAAATCAGTGTGGGCCAAATGTAATTGAGTCCTCCCCACAGCACCTGATGCAGCTCTTAGTCAGCACACTGGTTAAGAAAGGGTTAAAGGTGCACAAAAAATGTTGTTATAGGAGACAAACCCGAGCATCTGCACACTGAAACATCCTTTTACTCTTCTACACATAAGTGCATAATCAAAGTAAATAAGTTTTAAAGTAAGAGGAGCCAGAAACTCACGAGTTTATTAAACTAGGTCACCATCTAAACACATGCAGTGCCCTTGGTGCTGCTTGAAATAGACTCAGTGCTCCTTTAAACCACAGACTGTTCCACAATCTCTGAAATATATATATCAAGTTAAAGTGAAGTCAAAACATAAGAGGGGTGTACGCACGGTACATTGACAGCGTACGATTCTTTTCTTTTATTCTAATGTGAAAAGAATATTCAGAACTGCTTCGAAATAAACCTTAAGGTTTAAATCGGTTCTTTTCTGCTCTGTACATTTGGAGCTGGGCTACACAGCATAGAACCTTTACTATTTAATGTGAACGCTGATGAGAATCTGAAATTGGGATGGAAGGAGGCTTACTCCTGCTCAGCTATGATTTGGTTGACTTTCCTTCAAGTGATCACCATGACACAGGTGATGCTGTTATCGTTTGCTGCCATGTGTTGTGGAAATCAAATTATCCCCTTGAAGCTGTACAGAATCACCTTGATGAATAAGATGTTAGTCATCTTTAACATTCAGCACCTCTTACGGCAGTCCCACTATTAATCTTAATTCCCACATCTGTGATTTTGTTTTGGTGCTCTTGATTATGTTTTTTTTTATTTATTTATTTTTGTAACATACACTTTGTCTGTATTTAGATACTGATTCCTGTAACCTTTCTGAGTGATTTGGTGAATTAATATTGCCGTCATTAAGACTTTCTCTAATTAGAAAGTTATAAATAAATTTTACATTTAAGGTTTATTTTATGCATCCTTCTGTTAGAAGTATTTCTCTTTTTATTCCATTGCAGCAGTTGCAGCAGTCATTTATTAAAAAAAATATCTAAATAATACATCAGGAAAAGTAAGTATTGAACCAATTTATGTTTTTTTTTTTTTTTTCCAAAATATTTATATCGGGGATATTGACATGAAATTCAGATGAGACTCTAGTAAACCAAACATACAATGAAAACAACAAAAATAAGTCCATAAAATGTACTGTGAAGTGAAATTACACAGGCAGTAAGTACTGAGCACTTATGGGTCACTTTTGATTCTGACCCACTTTCAAATTACTGACAAAAAAATTGTTATCCTTTTGCTGTGCTTCTGTTCTTAATGTGTCCATTACTTATTTAGTGTCTCCTTCCACTTTACTACACACAACATAATTTTGTGGATTTTTGTTTTGTTTTGTTTTGTTTTGTTTTAATTTAGTTGTATATCATCTGCTGATGCTAGCGTGTCAATATCTACATTAAAAAAAAAAAAACAAAAAAAAAAACATTGACTTGTTCAAGATTTGGGCTCATAGCTATACCAGCAAAACCAGAAAAAGCCTGTAATATATTTTGAATTGGATCCTTCATGTTCTATAGTAGAGGAAGGATATTCAGCAAAATCTTATCTATTATAGGTCATTTCTCTGCCAATTTTGTAAGTACAAAATGACCTTTTGCCTTCTTTTGGGACTGTGAAATTGCTCAGGTCCAAGAATGGTCTTCTGCAGTATTTTATCTCTGTCGTGTGACAAGTTCAATCAGTCAGTCTATTACCTTACCCAATAAATCAGCGGCAAAGCAGAACTTACATCATGACTTCTTTTTTTTTTTTTTTTTTTATAAATGGTACATTAAGTCCATATTAATTAAATTTCCCCATCAAAGTTCTGTCTCCCAATTAATTGATCCTTAGTTCACATTTCTTCAGATATATTTTTCTAGTGGAACGTCTTCTACTTTAACCCCGCTGACATTCGCCTACAGTTTGTGCCGCAACACTGCGCTCCTCCTCTCCTTGTTCCATTAAATATGACTTATATCAGTTTTCTCACCTCTTTTATGATCATGTATCAGAACTGGCCCTAATTAAATCAGATCTGAAAGATTTATATCAATGAATATCCTCAGTAGACAACATTTTCCCTTTATAGGAACTGGAAAAGCTTTTGAAAAGATTAGAGGGTTGAAAAATTGCTTTGTCAGCATTATGTTAACAGTGGAAAAAAAACAGATATGGAACATAGTGGGAAAGATTGTGTAGATTTACAATTTAGATAGGGCATGAATAGTTACCTAAGGCATGTGCAAAAATCTGGAATGTGAATGCAATAGGTAATAGTAAAAACAGTAGACCTTTGAAGAAGAGACTGAAATCTACTGTTAATGAGACATGATGCTGCTTCCTGGCAGCAACCTCCTAATGCATCAAAGACTACATCAGACTAAACAAGGCTTTAAAATTAATGAATAGCTTTGTCTCTGAGGGGTAATTTTCCATCATCAGCATTGGCAAACCCCATTGTCGGTAGCAAAGCAGAAGACAGTACGGCACTGCTTCCGCATCCATTTATCCTGATTAATTCATGCAACGCAGTAGGTCTGATCCTGATGATTCTCTCTTTTTGTTATCCCAGGATCCTCCTCAGGGTTTGGGTAATATTGCTCCCTAGAGAGAATGTGGGTATTTAGGTTAGCTGGCTTGCCAAATTCCCTAAGGAGTTTCTGCTAGATCAAAAGGGGGTCTGGCTTATTAGAACTTGGCATTCGACAAGTATTGATAAGTTCACACTTAGCAGCTGTATGGTTAATCACAGCATCAACTTTAAAAAAAACGTTGCTGATTTCTCTAGTGATGATTATTTTTTCTCTCTCTGAAAAGGAAACAGAGCAGAAGACTATTTCATCTGGGATTGCTTCATCCATTTACCAGGCTCTGGCTTTTGACTTTTTTCTTTAGTTAGCTTCTTTTAAATTAGAAATATTGAGCATCAGTGATCCTAATGCTGGAGTCAGTGTCGGTCTTTTAAGTTTCATTCCATCACTAACCCCCAACCGTGTCCAAGGAGGTGAACTTTCAATCAAATACCCCATAATTGCCAAGTCTCATCCATGAAAAATAGTATGCTTTGACAATAAGATGAGGAATGTTGCACAGTGCAACTTGCATGAATATCTTAATTTCAGTTTTGTTTATAATTTTTATAATTTAATAAAAGTGGAGAAGTACATCCATCCAGCTATTGTCCTCTGCTTACCTGAGACTAGGTCACAGGGATAACAGTTCCAGGATGGAAATTCCAAGCATCTTGGTGTCCAGGGATATTCTTCAGCTCATTTTGTTCAATTCCCAATGCGTTTGTAAGCCAAAAGGGATATATATTCCCTCTGGGAAGCGCCTGGAAATCTGTCCGTCCGTCCATCCGCCCATCCATACATTATTTTTTTTCCACTTATCCTGGAGCCTAAGCATAGAGTTCCACACTTTCCTCTCCGCAGTTCCACACTTTCCTCTCCGCAGAGAAGCTTGGGCCAGCTTCTCTGGGGGCATCCTCCCAGTGGGACATTCCCTCAACATCTCACCAGGAAGGCGCCCATTCTTTCAGTCATGGTCCATATCTCATAACCAGTTGTGAATCAAAATTGATTGACTTTAGACTAAGCTTGATGAAATTGAAAGACTTCTGACTTCACTGGGACTTTTAGCACCAATGATATGACTTTACTTGAACTTGAACTATTCAACTTGAAAATACTTGATAGTTTACACCAAGCAAAAAATGTGTTATGGTAGAGCTGTGGTTGGTGCGCAATTCAGCTCACTAAGCACCTCTGGCCATTTAACTGTCTGCAGACTTGGGTGAAAATACTTCAAAATGACTTGTGAAATTCAAAACAATGACATGACACCTTTCGTCACAAGTCAGTTTGCTTTTATCATTCTGCAGATGTTTCTCTGTAGCATATGCTGACCTTCCTGTTTCTTTTTCCTTGAGAGGATCCATTGGGAAACCTAGCTGATCGCACTCTAAAGATTCATAAAGTAACGTAGCTTACGTCTCCTTAACCTTTCCCACAGTCTAAGCTTTGTGTATTTATCTCTTTCCCAGATTCAAGCTACCTCCATTACTTTGGGAATTCATACCTTGAGTTTCAAGGTGTTGACCTTGGAACTCTCAACAACATTATTGTGAGATTTCAAACCACAGCTTCTCAGGGAACTCTCCTATATGTCGACCAAGGACCCATTAATGGGGATTTCTTTTTCATGAAACTCTTTATCCAGGATGGGATCTTGCAGGTAAATTATGGTTTTATAGATATGTTCCATGTTCTCACAGTGGCTATCTGTTTGGTAATTCTGGTTCAAATATGTATGTTTTTGTTTTAGAATATTATTCTATAGTATCAAACTGAAAATATGAGAGAAATATTGGCACAAACTATTATCAAAATAGGAGGACAAATAGAGTAGAACAATGTTGTTGTAGTATGGACAATTCTTAGAGCGAAATCTAGTGCATTATAATTACAGTTGCTGGGGGTTTATTGTGAAATGTGTTATTAATGTGCAGTAAAATCTTCGGTGCTGAGATTTCTAAGAATCTTATTGAAAAGGAGAATTTCTTGTTTTTCAAAAGTGCCTTGAGACATTTATTGTGAATTGGCTTTACACAGGTAATTTATAAAGCCGATTGAATTGAATTAATTTGTCAGTTCCTAACCTTTTCAGAAGTAATAGTTACTACTCTGGACAGCTTTTCAGAAGTTATTTTCTTGCATGTGTGGATGCTGGCAATGCATTGTCCTACAAGCCACTGAAGTGGACTTTAATGCCTCAGTTCATACAATACACAAAAAATGCATCTACCAATTATTCTTGTACAAAAAATAGCATTAAATTGATGGGAATGCAATTAACTGGTTATACTAGAATCATTCATAAGTTTAGTTGTTTGACTTGCGCTATGCTATATTTAATAAGACTGGAGTACAGTATGAGTAAGAGATAAAACAGTTTTTGTCTATTTTTAGAACCCACACTCGAGCATGAATATTCTTGTTATTCCTGATGATGAACGAAAACATTTCCTGAAGGAAGCTATCAGAAGCCATGCATGAAACAGACCATAAGATGACAAATACAAATTGCATACTTAAACCTCCTCTCAAATGTTTCAGTATGCCTTTTGCTGCAATGAAGAAGATGAGGTTACACGGATGAGTGCATCAAGTCACGTTGACGATGGCAGAGTTCACATTGTGCATATTAGGTATGTACACCTTAATTTAAGCTTGCGGAGACACAGTAGGTATTCGTGATCAGATCTGCATTGTGGTCAGGCATTATAGAAAAGCGCTTCGTATGCGTTAGTGTTCTAGCAGAAGTGGATAAGCAGTGGAAACATTTCATGGCTTTTACTGTACAGGACATCAAACGAGATGCAGTGTGATATTTATCTGCTTCAGGCAAGAATACATTTTCTGTTGAGGAAAAAAGATGCATGTTCCCAGTGATAAGCCACTTAGGTCCTTGTAAAAAAAATCTGATATATATATATATTTTTATTTTTTTTTTACAGTGTAAGCACCCCAGGTTCTTTGAGCTACATGTCTTGTTACCTACTTTTTCCAAATGTGGCAGATTTGTTTACAGGGTAGGGTTGTAAACTAACTCTTGAGGAAGCAATATAATTGTCAGGGATTACCAGATGAAGGATTTAGGTTTTATAACAAATGGACCGGCAGGCCTATGTTTTAAAGGAGCCAAACAAATATTTGAATGTGCCTATTAAAATGCATTAGTGATCACTGACCATGTTTTATTGGCTGTTCTGAAGTCTTCATTTGCAGTTTTTCATTATGAAAAGATTAACAAGCAAAAGCTAAGCACAAAATCAATGTTTAAATGATTTAAAGTGAGGCTGTGGCCCCTTTAGTTATGTTACTTCTCGTGCACTCTCGCTGCCAGCCGCTCTATATTATAATCTGACATAAGACAGATTGTGGTTTCGTTTCAAGACATAAAGTTATTATGTATGAGCCTGAAGCTGAACCAGTCAGTGTTCAGCTTATAAAAATTAGGTTTAGAGACATATTTGCAATGTTTTGCGAATCTATTTTTCTTTTTTCTTTTTTTTTTTTAGATCAAAATTCTGTTCAGAGAAAAAACATTTTAACACACCACTGAGAGATAGAAATTAATTTGTTGCCTGAAGATGACATTATGTGTACAAGTTAAGACACTGAAGGTGATAACGAACATTCAGTGCCAAAGGAAAGCAAATTATTTTCCCACAGAAACAGAAACTGAGTGGGAAGGTTGCCGTCTTGTTTTCTTGGCAGAGAAGCTGCTCTGCCCTAAATATATGAGAGGCCAATCAGGTTCAAGGGGCTACAAGGCCCAGCCCTTGTTTTTTTTTTTTTTTTTTTTTCCTGGAAGAAAAATACTACAGCAGTATGAATCAATCATAATGTTCTACTCCAACCCCTTGAGACACTGCAAGAAAGAGAGCTGTCATAACTAGGGGGTTGGCTGTATGGAAAAATGGTTTCTGGTGTCACAAAGCAAATTCTTTGTAATTGTCTGATGGCTGACTCCGTCCATCTTTGTCTGATTTGACCCAGAGCTACACCACCACAGCCATCCTCAACGTCACTGCCTAACTCATTATAGACTTTTAATATATCTTCCCGTCAAAGACGCTTTTCAATATGTTAAATAGGGCTGACTTCTCAAGGACAGTGAGCACAGTGCCCTCTGGCTGCCGGCCAGGCCGCTCTGGCAGACTGCTTCTAAATTAACCGCATCTCTATGCTGGCTTTGGAGGAAGGACTTATGCAGGTTGTCGCAAGTGCCCCGAGTGTTTAGCCAGCATATGCAACGGCCTGCAACACCAGCTTAACAAATCAGACTAGATTGCTTCACGGACCTTCTAACTTCTACTCAGGGAACAAGAGGCATCGGGAGGCGCAGAGAGGGGACTTTGTATCTGTGGCCTGAGAACCCTCAAGCTACAGCTAGTTAGTCCAGAATCTGCACTTAGGTAATTATCTGTGTTCCCCTGTTGTTTCCAAAAGGCAAATTGGTTTTGGAATCTGAGACTATAGGGTGGGTCCAGAATAGTTTGTGGAGCCTCATAAGATGGCTTGAGAAAAGGAAAGGGAAATCGCCAAAGACTAGTGATTGTTGGGCATACCAACAAGGAAAAATGATAGATGGTGTTGAATTCTGGGAAATTGTATATAAAGCAACTGCAAAAACTAATGAGACTGGTCAGTTTATCACACTATCAAATAAGATCTTACACTGAAAATACACTTACGTTGGTGGTCATAACATCAAATTGTAATGAATTTCAAGCGGTATGAAATTTTTTACAAGACACTGACATGGCAGCTTGTGTATGTCTGCACCAGCATCTTCCTAACATGTTTTTGCCTTATCAGACAACACCTGACCCCTTGTGAGGCAGAGCTGACACTTTCGGGGCGCACAAGAATTAAAAGCATAGCAAGTAATTACTGGCTGGGACACATGAGTCAAAGAACAAACCATGTCTTTGTAGGTGGTTTGCGACAACAATATATTCCCAATCAGGTAAACTTTGTGATTATTGTGTGATGGTTTAACTAGCTGTCAAAATTATATGGTTCTGCATACTTTATGGGTTCAACACATTATCACTATGAAGCTAAAAATAAATTTCTTTTGCTTATTTTCTTTTAAAGAAAGCAAAGCCTCTTCACAACTATACTGGCTGCATTGAAGTAATAGAAATTAACCACCTAAGAAGCTTCTACACAACTGATGCAGTTGCTGGCAGCAACATAGATCAATGCAGGTAAAATACACTGTATCCCTATTACTAAAACATGAGAAAGAAACAGCTATTTTGTATTTTCTTTCATCATTTTTATATTTTGCAATGCCTTCTTTTTTGTTTTATATTGATAAAGAAAAATTGTCGTACTATTTTGGCATCAACACCAGATCAAGCAAAAATCTGAATGTAGGGACTCTTTGAAATACCACTAATGTTTTTTTTTCTTTTTCTTTTTTTTTTTTAACTAGTCCACTACTATAATTTGGCAACTTTTTCTTAGAAGGAAAAAATAGACTTGCTGAAGCTTGATGAAATATTTGTGACATGCTAAAAATAATCAGGATTAAAGTCTCCAAGCCCTTTTTATTTTATAATTTTACAGTTTCTGTCTACAAAGCTGTGTTTCATAAGACACTCACAGTCTTACTCTGATCCCCAGTTATTCTAAATATGCTAAGTAAATATGTGGATATTCTGTTTAGTCATTAAACTAAGATTACTAGTTTCTTTCAGAATATTTTTCTTTAGTCTGGATTTTACATTGTTGATAATGATACAACGTTTACGCAGTGTTTTGCTGTCAGTAATGTTTCAAGCTGTTCCATTCATTGAAGCACATAACCCCTGATGCAAATGCAATGTAGAGTAATAATGCATCAGCCACACTTAAGTATTGCGTTTTCATTCATTACTAAATAAAGCTTAGCTTTTCACTGCCATTTTAATTTCAGTGTAACAGCAGCTTAACAATTGTTGTTTTTATTGGCAGAAAAATTATATTAACTGTGTAAATTAGATGAAATTATAAATTATCTTTGTATTTTATTCAATAACAAATCATTATGTCTGAATCAAATAATAAATAGGCACAATTGGAAACACATTTCTCTTAATATTGTAATCTTCTTTACAGGAACGTGTTTGAAAAAGATTGATCTGTAACATTTTAAGATTATATAATCTTTATCTTTTCACAATAAACCATATTATCAAATAAGTTTATAAGAAAATGTACAAAATAAAATGAAACAAGCGTGTTATGTAGATACTTTGGATAATATACTGGGAATCCAGGAAGTTTAAAAGTTGGGAGGAGATGCCGATAAAGAAGCAACCTGTTTTTCTTATCTGGACCACAGTATTTCTGTACCCTTTGCTTTGTAAACCTATGAGGCCCAAAACAATGGGCCTCATATGTTTTTTTGTTCTTTGGCCTTTTACACCCAAAAAACATATGCCTTTAAATTGATATTTTACTCAGTCCTCTTTTTCAGGTATACTTTACATCACATGGTGGCCACCACAGAAAATTACCTGAGTCTGACCTCTCCATCAGCTTCACCTACCTCAGTAAGCACAGCAACCCTGGTATTGTTCACGCCGCCTCCCAAACTTCCTCTGCATGAACCTGAAGCTGGCCATGATGATCTTTGCCACAATGGAGGAACATTCCATCAGATTCAGCTTCATGGAAGAACTCTTTCCTCCTGCCACTGTCCTCTTCATTTTACTGGAGCCTTTTGTGAAAAAGGTACCTCAAGATATTTTTGCTTTTTTTTTTTTTTCTGTACTCTGTTTTTATTATATCTGATTTAGGAAGCACAGACCAAAAAAACTGCTGTAATGTGACCTTTATAGTGGTATCACCAAGAGCCATCCTTCGAATTATGTCTGGTAATATATGCTGAGCCTCTTTGGCTAATAGGTTTCAGTATGAGGGGTAACAGAGTCAGCTGCATTAAGAATTTTGAGTGATGTGAATTATTCAGAATATGATAAATGAAATGAGAGATCCATATAAGCAGCTTGAACATTGCTGTATGTTCATATTCCCCTTCAGCATGCACCCAGAATGAGAATGCAACCTTAGACCACTTGTTCTGCGTTCTCACCTACTTTTCTAACCAAAAAAAATATATATATTCCCACTACAAAAGTAGTAAATCCAAAATGGTGCTAGTAGTACCTCGCATCCTGCATAGGAGTTTTTCTTTTACCAGTTCCCATTTTACAGCTAAAGTCCAATCCATACTACAGATTAACATCTAAATTAAACATTAGATTAAAAATACAGATTTTGATGTTTGATCTTTTACTTGTTTCACACTTAAGCGTGAACTTGCTTAAATGTCAATTTGAAGACAGTCATGTGTACAAGTTGACATTGGTTTGTAGTTGTGCCAATAGCATGCCACAACTACAAACCAATCACGACCTGATCTGTAGCCTGAGCCCGACCCAAAATTATACACCTGATCGGGTTGGGTGCGTTTGACATTGGCTTCTGTAGTGTATTTTTTACAGCACAGAGAAAATTTAATTTGAACTGAATAAAGTTGTGTTAATCTACTTATTATTGACTAAAAAGAGGAGCAGGTCATTTATCCTGTTGAGGATAGAAAGAAAGTTGGGTTCAGAAGTCAATTAGACTGTAACAAGCCCAGTGCACTACACAACTAATGTGCATGTGACCCAACCCTGTTCAGCTCCTATCAATCACACCTCACAAAGGAGTGGTCCAAAAACAACAGCAGTAAAAGGTTAAGTAAAATGATATGACACAGTTTCATAAAGATGCTCATCTTCAAGTAGATGCAGATGACTTTGTTTAATACATTATTTCTTATAAAACATTATAGCATAAATGTCACGCTACACTACTTTAAATGAAATCTTCCACCATTAATTAAGTAGTCTAGCTGTCAAAATAGTCTGTTTATTAGCTATGTAACTTATTTTTATCAGCTAATATTTACACTACATCTGGAAAGTATTCAGTGCTTCACGTTTTCCACATTTTATGTTGCAGCCTTATTCTAAATTGTATTAAATTAATATATTTCCTCAAAAATTTACAATTGCCTCATTACGACAATGCACCTCACCTGTCTTTAATGGTCTGAGAGTCCTTCAGGTACATTTTGGCAAACTGCCATGTGCCTTTTATTAAGGAGTGGCTTTCAGCTTAGCAGCCAGGACAAGAGTGAAGCCCTTGAAATAATTGTGCCTACAGTCACAGGTTTTAAATGAAGACTTCAAAGGTAAACATTAGTTACTGTCATATGTGCTGCACATTGTTGACCTAAGAAAAGTTTAAAGTGTTGGGAAATTATGCTCATAGCATAATCTCATGTTCCCAGAGCTGACATGATCCTGCCTCTGAGCTAACATTAACAGTCATTAACATGAGCCTGAGTAGTTCGCCTGCACCCAGCACCCTGATTTGACACGTCTGCCATGTTTCTTAAAAATGCTAATTTACAGGTGTTTAGCTAATTTACAAAGCATTATTTGTCTCTGCAGGCACTGTGATAAAATGCTTCTATTTTTAAGACTCATTTGTTTTGTTTTGTTGTTTTTTTTTTTTCCTGCGGGAGACCACCACGTTGACAGAAGCTGCTACCCGCCCCTTGCATGATTCAGACGCTGGTTTATTGAGTTAGTTATTAAAGATGATTTCTTCTGCCTAAAGATCCACTGGAGATGAATGATGCATTCATTTGCTGTTTTCTTTATTCACTTATTCCAGAATGTTAGATTTTTCAGTTCAGGAAAATGCAAATGGCGCACAACAAAATATCATTTTGTGGCTCCCCAAATTAGGAGAGCTTAAACCTTCCCAGACCAAATGGTGGTTACAACTTTTGATTCTTTAGATTATGTGATGAACTGTTGTGTCGTATGCTAGTAGGATATTCATTTCCTCCACCATAGCCGTGACATTAATCAAATGTTCAGTTTGATTTTATTCCAACAATGATCCTTTCACCCTTTCCCTTCCTCAACTAGAAAAGAAGTTCCTGCTTATTCCCCTACTTGTCAGACTTAAAAACTTATTCTTTAAATACCAGAAGTAGCCTTTTAGTGTCACTTTTGCTGAGTTTGAGGAATTGCTCCTTCTCAAAAGAACTACAGTCTCAGGTTTAACAGGGTCCAATCTCCTTTGAGCACTTATCCAACAATGTGCTTTGCAACACGAGTTTCTCATAGCCCGCTTTAAAAGTCCAGGGGCTGTTTACATGCTGACACAGTCTCTGAACTTGAATTTGCCACAGAGCGACTTTGCCTGGCGACAATCTTGTCATTACATCTTGTCGAATTAAGGAATAGCCACATGAGAACAGTGAAGCGAGTCACCCCTGTTACGCGCTAATTATAGATAAATCATACAACCCAGTGACGAAAGAGGTGGACTGGTTTCTGTCCTACATGAAACACTGATACGTAGCACAGATCTTTAACAAATATATTAATGCACATGGGTATGCAACCTGTTTATTTTTAGCAAGTAATTTAATGATAAAAGAAATGCTGAAAATAGTCGACATCTCAATGACAACAAAGCTTACTGACAAAGATGTTTTTATTACACAGACACACAACTGCTGATTGTTTATAATGCTGTAGCTTTTATTTTTATTGTTGTTATAAACTCGTGATGCAATTGAACAGTAAGAGACTTAAGTTCTTTAGCAGTGCCCTGCAAAATTATTATTTAACTTTTTTACGTTTATTGAGCCCTTCAGCATCTTCAGTGTAGTATTTTTAAAGGTTTTGTTTTATGGCCTTTAAAATACAAAAGATTGTTTTGTATTTAGTCACACCCATCTTCCCATCCAATCTGACCACCTTCCCGTGTATCCACTGTTATCTGGACAAATCAGGCAGGACTGTGGGAATGATGTTGTTTGATTTCTCAAAGATTTAACACAATACCTCCAGATTTCCTGTCAGAAACTCCAGAAAACACAACTGTTTTCTGCCTGAATTAATAACTGTGTGACAAACAGACCACAGCATAGCCTGTTGTAAATATTCAGGCTAGTTAGCATGGCCACTGGTGATGGCAGATGGTTATGGTTTTTCTTTAACAACAAGTTGTTTCTGCGCCATTAGAACATTTAGGACTGAGTACATGAGTTTGATTGACAGCGTTGGGACCCCCCTTCCTGGCTTTCATTGGTTGTTTTTGGTCTGGAGCGATGCATTTCTTCAGAGAGCAACAGTAGCACAGAGAAGAGGTGGGGGGTTAGACTGATCGTTTCAAAGATTCAAAGCCTCAACATACTGTCATGACATGGTGAGAGTTTTAGCAAATATGTAAAGAAATAAATATTTTTTTATAAGAGTTATGTACGGCAGCTTTAAAAGCAATTAGTTTTATTGGATTTTATTTAAGGATGTCAAAGTAAAAGGGCCTAAATACTAATGCATCCTTTGCAAATATAAATAAATAACAATTGTGCACTACTTTGTGTTAGGTTATCATAAAAAAGCTCTATAAAATATATACAAAATTTTTAGCTGCAATGTGAGGGAAAAAAGCGTGAAAAGCTGCATGGGATATCAATACTTTTGCAAAGTAATGGAATACATTTTTATATACATCCTTCTGTACATCTTCTTCTAGGATGTAGTCCTCTGCAATAACATTTTGTCCAGCCTCAGGATTAATAGAAAGCAATCTTACAATGATGTAATAAATGGCACCTGTGTCAGGTAGTATTTGTAAAAGACGAAACCAATGAAGTGAAAAATTATTCAAGGTTGCTCTGTATTGATCACGACTTCATTCCACACCTCACCGAGTTTATTTCTGACTTGTATATTAGAGGCTGTGATATAGGAAGCTGACCCCTAAGGGAAAATAAAATGCCAAGTGCACAGTACGTCTCATTTGTGTCATTCCAGCAACTTTTACTTAACGTCTAACATCAGTTGCAATACGAGAGTGTGCAATTTCCCCCTCTTAAAGCACCACAGCTCTGTTAATCTAATTTGTATTTTTATGCGCTCATTTAATTTTCAACCAGTTTAGCTTCAGAAATCATTCATATTTTTTTTACAGTGTACTAGTCATAATTTATTTGTTCAGTGGCAAATAGGCAAAATGATAAACTTGCATGTAACAGTTGGGTTAATTCGTGTCTTCTGTTTGTTTTTGGTCTGGAAACCAAATACAGAAATGCAACTTGGAGCAGGAAACTTGAGGAGGAAGAAGACCATCAATAAATTCAATCAGGAAAAACAAGTGATCATGCAGACAAGAAAAACAGATCAGATTTTTTTGAGCTTTTCTGTTTTTGTCTGTCTGTCTTTGACATTAATGGGACCTGATATGGTGTGCCTCCTGATTTGCCAACATTGTGACTTGTTGCTGCCAGCTCTTTTTGTGGGCATCTAGTGTGTGGTTTCTGTAATTGCCTGAGTCTTTAAAAGTGAGCCAGCTTGGTCATCCTTGCTCAGACATTTGCCAGCAAACATTACAGGATGGATTCATCATTTTTGGTCCAATAGAAACGCTTCTTCCACAACGGAAACACCGTCGCTGATGTTTTCTCTTTGTAACTCGAAGCCTTGGCTGCCATGTCTATTCCACACAATGTTCTGCAGAAAAAAAAAGAAAAAAAATACCCACAGTGTTGTTCATGGAAAAAGAAGAGACAGTTCAAAATGTATTGAAAACACATTAAGAAAAAGAGGATCATGACAATATGAAAAATGCCATGGGAATCTTGGTTATCCTTTTAACAGGTGAACAGTTCAAGTTGTCAAACGTGGTAGTTCAAAATGCTGATACTTTCCATTACAGTAAATCTATAATACATTGTTCTTCCCTCATCATGGATTGATATCAAGAAACAACAAAAGCAGAGCAAACTCTATAAATAAGTAAATGCAAGTGCTATTAGTAAAAGTATTTGGAAAATTAAGTAATGAGTAGAAAATTTAATTGTTGCGCAAACAAGAACAAATGTATTATTCCAAAACATTTCTAGAGAACAACCTCCCTTAATACAACCAAGGTTCTCAAGCTGTGCTATTAATGGAACTTTGACGATCATCTGTGGTAATTTAGTAAATTGTGGTATTTACGATTTAAATATAACACAACTTAATTGTAAAGTTGATCTAAAGAAAGAAACGATAAAAAAGAAACTGGTAAAAGTGATGATAGATAGCATTTTACGGCAACCTTCACTATATTATAAATACATGGCAGCCATATTGGATTTTGAGGTTGGGGTTGCTGAGAATCCTTCATCGCTCCCTCCTGTATTTCTGATTTTAATGGGTCCTCCAGTGAAGTTTAAAACTGGGAATATGCTTTTCATATTTATATATATATATATATATATATATATATATATATATATATTGGAAGTAGAGTTTATTATTTTATTGTTTGTATGGCACAACAAATGCAAATGGTTCATCTCCTGTTACATGGTTTTAAAATTATTTGTTTACAGAATAATAGAGAGAAACTCGTAATACTCTTGGAGTAGTTCTCAGATAAGTGCAAGCTGTATTTTTGTTTGGATGCAGTGACTATCAGCAGAATCCCCTTTGCTGTGGCTCACTTGGGCTGTTTTGAGCTGACTTTCAAGTTCCTGAACAGCAAACGACCCACTTGGTGTACAGTGTCCTTTGTGTAAAAGGCCAGCAGATGATCACTGGCTTGTGGAGTTGATGACCTGAGCTTGTACTTCTTCCACCTTTCCTTAAAATCAGACCCTTTGTCATCCAGTGGGAAATGACACACTAACACGTAGCCCTGACAGGGCTCTGCTGACTCTGCTCACAGACAAGCTATCTGTGCTGTAAAGGCATGCAGCAGGCAATTTCTGTTGTTCTCCTTACTAAGGAAAGCACTTACAGACATTGCTTTCACTTGGTATGCCATTCTTCTTTTGAAAAATAAACTTACAAACCAATTTGCTGGGAGCAACCAGCAAAGTGGTTTGTAAAACCATTCAGATCTAGATGTCTGTTAATTCTGCTTTTATAAAGCTTCTACATGTTCAGGTTTGTCGATTGTGCCGAAAGGTTGTTCAGCTTCGTTCGCTTTTATGAAACTTTGCAACTACAGGAAACAAAATACTTAAAATTGTTTTTAACGCACATGACCCTTCTTTGTTATTGGTAGTAGCAGAGCCTGCATCTTAAATATCCGTTGGAGTTCTTTGTTTTGGATACGTCTTTCTTTTCCATCCCTTCTACCATTCCCCCTCAGGATATTCCTTTGCAAGAGAAACGTGTCTTCATCCAGCCTTATTTGTCACACATCCAGTTGTTATGACTGTTTAATTACTGGTATGAATTCATTATGTCACTGCAATAAAAGCAATGATGATACACAAATTTAACTCTTCAGGTTTTAGAGCAAACTTTAAATATGAAAAGCATTTGCTCTAAATGTAAAGTTTAATTTCTCTTCTCGTTTTTTTTTTTTAGATACCACCATCTATATCCCATCTTTTGACGGCACATCGTACCTGGAGCTGAAACCTCTTTCATCCCTTCCACACCCTTTAAATACCGGAGCAGAAGACACAACTTTCTATCTGACAGTCAAAACAAGATCAACCCAGTGCACCATCCTCTTTAGTGAGTACAGTCTCCCTTTAAAGTATTTTTCTTTTTACTTTCTGACTTTCAAAGTATATTTCACTAAAAGGTGCATGTAAGTCCTCAAAACCTTATCTTTTTATAGTTCATATTACAAGCAAGCAGTTAGACAGCTATTATCAAGCAAATGTTTGAGAAAATATTTAAATAATATGCTTGTTAAAGACGTACATAATGTTAATAATCTACATCTAAAAAAAAGGTAATTTAATTGTTTATTTTAATTTACGTTTACATGCTGAGCACAGTGTTACTAACGGTAAGAGAGTGTGCATAAAAAGTGTAACAAATACAATAAGATTCATCATAATATTTTTATGTTTCTATGTATTTAGTTAATAATTTATTCATTTAAGCAGTGACACAAATTTAGTCTCCAAAAATTTGTAATCTCTATTGCACAGCAAATCAGAATTTCCATGATGACGGACCAAGACGCTACATCATGATTCTTTTTAGCCAACTTTGCATCGGCCAGGAAAAGTTTACATCCTTAAGGGAGGAAGGTTTTTTTTTTTTTTCTGATGTGAGTCATGGCAGGAATGTCAGTGTGACAAAGATGTGTGCACCTGACCAATACTTGGTGAGTCTTATTGTTTGCTGGCATAAAAGTGTTGTGAAGCCACTTGAAAATAATCCTTAAAAACAGACTAATTACATAATAAAACTCTGAGCAAACAGACGGTGGTAACGTGGTGTCAGCACTTCTGACAGAGAACTGTATAGAAGTCTGCAATGTTGCATTTTACAGGGTTTTTGTTTATACAATGAGGATTTACCCTAATGCAGCCAATAATGCTGTAAGATTTTATAAATCTTCTGGGTTTCTTTGCACAGATTAACTTTAGGTTACTTAAAATTTAAAGCCACATTTGGTTTTCTTCTGTTTATGAATAGCTGTTGGGTTATGAAGCAGTCAAATAATTTTTTTATTGTTTTAGCAAAGTCAGTACCTGTTTGCTTGCTTGTTTGTTTGTATAGAAAAAAGGCATCTAAAGGACAATTAAAAGGCTGTTTGTATTTTCAACAACAATAATAAAGGTAGAAAACAAGAAATGCATAAATTTGATAAACAATCTGTACATTTCCATTTCAATGTTATTGTTAATACTAAATTGGTGTTTATTTTTATCCATAATAGTTATTTTATTTTGAACGACTGCTATGAACAAAACTTGACAAGAAAAAAAGCATTAAAAAACCTCATCTTTACTAAAACACTTAGTGTTTTTGTCATAAAATCTAAAATACACATTAAATTTCCCAAGTCTCAATTACATTTAACTGTAAAACATTTCAAACTTGTTAGACAGAGTTTCATCTAAGGAGGGAAGATTCTGTGTGAGAGGAGAAAAGATTGGTTCTCCTGTGAAGGAAATCTGTCTCTACCCATCTTTTGTGGGCACTTTGGCAGCTTTTCTGGTGTCTCACAACTGATGATTGAGCTATAACCTAAACGCAAACAAAAGAATCCTCAAGAGCCGGTCACTCACATGCTAGAGATAACATTGCATTCACCCTTTACATCAACCTTGAGCTCTACATTGTATCTCTGTCTCTTGCCAGTTCCTTTGTTCCCACACCTGCACAGACACAGACACACACCCTTTGTTACAGAGAAAATTGGAATAGGGGGGGGACCAGACACCCTGAGTAGATCCTCTTAACAATAGAGTATTGTTTGGGGAAGAGAGCAAAGTCGTTATATGTCCCCCTCCCCCTCCCCCCCCTCCCATCATTTTTAGAA
>NW_006799954.1:1182989-1232152 GCF_000485575.1 Poecilia formosa | reverse complement strand
TTTTTTCCAGACAGCTTAGAGGTGAGGTCACCATGCCTTGAGCTAGTGACTTAAAAAAACATCCAAGCGTGTGTCTCACCGGACTACAGTTGCTGCTCCTCGCTCTAAAAACTGCAGCCACCTTGATTTTTGTGAGTCTGCTCCCATGCTGCACCAGTCAGGTGCAAGTCCAACTAAAGTTTAACCACTATGCATTGTGTGGCGATCATGGGTGATTTATTCCACACAAGCCGGGCACAGACGTCATAACATTCATCTTGCCGGTATGGCCTAGATCAACCTGTTATCTGTGACATCCTCTGTAGGTTCGCAGTCTCTGATCTACATTTCCAGGTCTGTTAAGTGTTGCTGCGCACCTCAGGGTTAAATGTCTGTCCTTTGATCACAACGTGGATTTTCTAGTCTCAGTAACTATGATAACGGGAGGATGAGGGCCGGGTTAAAATACTCCCCTGAACCAAAAAGTTGATGTTACACTGTGTCTAATTTGAAGCAAGTACATTTTGCTTAAAGAGTATATTTAATGTTTGAAGAGAATACAAAAATCATTTAAAACAAACTAGAATAATAATTACTTAACCCTTTTTTTGTTTCTCTGGACTGACGGTGGCTTTCTAAGATGGCTGCTGAGTGACAAAAAAAACCCAACATATATGTAAGATAGTGACAGTTAAATCTGTCAGGTCATGAAACATAAAAGTAATGGATGCTTTATATACAGTTGGTTTATTTGAAGATCAGTTAAACCTTGAATACACATTAGCAAAGTCCTTATCAATATTAGGACAGACGTCTGGTTCAAGTGTCCATTTAGAATTACGAAACTCATCATTTTTTGACAGCTAAAAATATTCAGTTTCCATGTTTTAGTTATGTTTTGTACAGTTCAGGTTGCTAGGTGTAGATTATGTGACTGCACAAATATTCGTCAGATCATTTTTTATTAGCTCCTTGTACTGTATAAATTGTATTTACATATATATTATGATCAGCACACCAACCTTTCTCATTTACCTCAAAAAACATCTAGGACAGGTGTTCAATTTAGTGAACCTTTGTCAAAGTGACTATATGCGTTTGTGTGTTTTAGTCTGATAATATGCATTTATTTTCTGAGTATGGTGGGTTGAATTATGGAAAGTGTTGCATGCATTGTTCAGGAAGTACTGTTTTGCAGACTTAACTAAAAGATTTCAGAACAGAGTAGCAGAATAATTGTAAAGCAAAGCTTTTTTTATGCTTTGCTATAGTAATTACTTGCTTTTTGGATGTGTTTTTAGAATACAGAAAACTTATACACCTGTGGTGAAATGATGTTTTAGATTTTTTCACTCTTGTGGGAAAATATTTCCTGTGTTTGCAAAGGTATTCATGCAGCCACTGCCCTAGATGCCTTCAAATCAGTTTTAATGTGATAAACCATCACAAAGATGCATAACGGTAAAGAGAAATGACAAAAAAAAGAAAAAACATTCTTTTCAGTATATACTTTTTACTAATAACAACTGAAAACTCTGGGATGTATATGTTTTTGTAGTCTGTTACCACAAGTACCTATTGCACTTCTTGGGTGTTATGTGTCCAAAGGATTTGCTTATCTAGATATAAACACTTGTATTTGTTTTTAAATGTCTTAATGGCCTTCCTCCAGCTGACACTGGATCATCTCCAAGGCCAAGTGACCAGATGTGATTGGGCTTTTGTGGTTGCAGCTCGTAAGTTATCAAACAATTTGCCTCCTTTACTGTCTTTTTTTTTTTTTTAAAGACATTTTTGGCTCTAGTGGCCTTTATTTGATAGTTAATCAACAGGAAAGTGGGCAGTGAGAGAAGGGGGAAGACATGCAACAAAGGTCACCAAGGCTGGGAATCAAACCTGCAACAGCCGCATCAAGGACTAAGGTCTTCATATGTGGGTTGTGCTTAACCCCTGCGCCACCAAAGCACACCCTCTCATTTGAAGACTCATATTTGTCTCTTTCCAAACACAGCAAATAGGTTGGCCTCAATTGTTGAACCAATGTTTGCCTAAAACTACCAAACTTGTTTCCAAACATTATAAACTCAGCTTTTAAGATAAAATGATGACTAACAAGTGTTTAGGGTACATCAGCTCTGACCACAATCTGATGCTGCCACCTGGGTAGATGATGTGTTCAGGGGTAATTTGTAGTGAAAGTTTTCTGCCACATAGCTATGCACCGGGAAGCTTACCTATATTTTACAACCCGTCTTTGGCAACCCATTTTTGTGGACAAAACCCTTTATACTTACGATCCTGCTCTCCCATGCTCCCCTCAGGAACAGCTCGTGCTTTGTTGGATTAGCTGCCTTTCTCAGAGAAACTCGCAACAACACATTGAACCAACAGCTTTTCTTCTTTCCTCTTTTCCCACAGTATGCCTCATCGTACTTAACCCAATGCCATTCCATGAATGCTTACCTAACTTTTTGAGATCTGATTCAGATTCTTGACTTTACCAGAAGTTCTCTTGAAATTAATTAACAACAAATGAAATTAAAAACAAATGAAGATATTATTATTATTATTGTTATTATTATTATTATTACATTTTGTTTTAAACTATCTTCTGCATTTCTGCACACATGCCATGTAGTTGTGGTGTTGTCCTATTATTTTTTTCATTTCCATGTGATGTATTGAACAGTGCTCTTTTGGGGCTTCATAATTTGACATTTTACTTTTTATTCACAAATTCTTCACTAATGTTTCTGGGGTGGCTTCTGCTTTGTTTTATTAAGTGACTTTGGAAAGTACACTATCCAGATATGTATTTGTAAAAATATATCCAAATATCATTTTTGTGTTGCATTTTAACAATTATGTTTTGTATTGTGTTGGACTTTTATATCACAATTCCAATAAAAGTGCATCAAAGTTGTGCTTGTAAACATATTTAGAGTGGTGATACGTCACATTTTTATTTTAACTAACTGTTTTTTCTTCACTACTACCAGATATTGTAGGAAAGTTACTGTATTCATAATACTTTAGTAATTATTATGTTACTATACCTCAATAATGAGATGGAACATTGTAAAGCACCTCTGGAAGATAACACTGTATGACATCCTAATGAGTCACCTGTGCATTTGTGCTTGAAGTCAAGCTGTCCAAATCGCTTCACTTCCACACTGTCTTAGGTTGTGTCACATATTTGGAGCAAGGAGATATCTGGTTAAGTAGATCATCAGTAACTAAATAGCTGAGTGTGTAATCTCCCCTATATAACTTAACTTAACAGTTAGCTACCATCATTGTGCCATACAAACATTTTTTTGCCATTAATATCAGACTTGAAAACTCTGGTAAATTGGACATGAAACTCATAATTTTAGCCTTGGTATCTCAGGTAAGTTCATTTTACTTACAATAACGCAGTGCCACATAATGTAGAGGCTTAAAAGAAAAGGGTTAGCCTTACGGTGAAGAGAAATGAGCATTCAGAAAACACACAGTTTGCACAGTGGCTTTTATCTAGTTACGTTTCCTTGCTTATAGCACGCTGTCTTTTTCAAATCAGACGATGGGAACTGAGCAGAATCCTCCAGAGATCAAACATACAAAGTTAATCAGAAGAAAACCAAGTGGTATACATTGAGATGTGAGGAATCGCTTCGCCAAATGTGCTCCATATTCTCCACCTCCCCTTTCGCAACTCTCCCCGAAGCAAATCCACAAGTCTCCCCCTGGACTTCAATTGTCAGATTGAGAGGAGAAAGACTGGAAGGTGGGTTGTGAGGGGGGGGGATAAAGAGAGGGAGAGGAGAGGAAGGAGAACAGGTGACAGGCACTGACAAAAAGGACGAATGCTCTGTAAGGTTCAGTGCACAGTAAGAGGGCCACGGAGACGCCACAAAACAATTTCCTTTCAGACAAAAAATAGAATAATGAGAGATAAGAAAACATTGACATCTGTTGTAAATAATATTTGTCCAAAAATGAGTTATGACACAATGCAGAAACAACTGCTAAAAGAGGAGAGTATAGGTCATTGTTGTCAGAAATTGATAAAAAAAAATGGCGTGACTGACTGTGCTGTTTTGCTCATTAAATCTAATGACTTTCTTCAAGTTTGGTGTTTTATAAATAAGTTAGATGATTTAGTGTCATGAGTAATTATGTTTTTTTGGGGAGTCGCATATGTTTTCTTCATGTTTAGATAATTTGCCAGTTAACATTATTTTGTTCTTTTCTTAAAAATGTGCAGTTTGTGTTTCTTCTGCTCGTCTCTCTGATGTTGGATGCAGTAAATATAATTATTACCATAATTTATGCATTATGGCTCATTCTCCCTTAGTTTTCAAGGTGAATTAAATTCCTCTCAGTCTATTCCTTTCTGCATCACAGACAATTCCAATACATAAATTTTTACTTAGGGTTCATTAAAATGTTTAAAGTCCTTGAGATTCAGTGCTTTATTTCTTTCATTTAAAGAAGTAGATGCCTTCAGTTCAGCCTGCAAACAGAGCATGTGTATGCAATTAAGAAGAGACATAGTCTGTAATCTCATCCCTTGCTGGCACAAGTTACAGCACTTCTCCACCAATTAAATGGTCACATGTCATTGCAAATCGCTATTTGCAAAGTAGAACCACGCATGGAAATTTTGGAACACAAAGTCATTACACTCACTATTAGTGTGTCATTAGCGGCATTGCAGACTGGGAAATATATGGAGTACCAAACATGTTGAGCTAACAGCAGCCTCTGTCTCATAAAGAGATGGGAATTGTATTGATCCAATTCATTTGCATCTTGGTTACCATGCTGCCTTGAAACATCTAGCTTAGAAGCTGCTTTCTTTGCTGATGTCTAAACCCCCCACCCATGCCATTACAGGACCTCAGCATAGATGACATGCACACTGCTAAGACACAACGCTGTCAAGCCCACACACCTTCATACTATTTTTAGCTCGCAACATCAGCCTACTTCCTGAGATTCGTGGCTCTAACCCTGTTGTCTTTGGAAAATCAAACAGGTCTACTTCACGCCTACTCAGTAGCTCTCTCTGGACTAGTACTCCCTTGTCACTTCTTCTATTTCAGCTGAAATATCCCCTGTAGGCCTTGTTGGAAACACAGAAACATTTAAGGTCTCTCTAACAGGGCAGCATTGCTGCTCAGTTCCCTGCCCTGTAGCCACGTTTTCCTTCACAGTGAGACAGGAGGTGAAGGTTCTCTTTCTGTCTGAGTCTCTCTCAACGACCTGCATTCTAACATTGTCATGCATTTGTTCCTGTCTGTTCAGACAGCAGTCTGGGGCCGGTGTGAATGTTCCCTCCAGCTCCCTTATGAAGACCACAGTAGTTTATGAAGGAGCATAAAGCTGTCCAACACTTTCAAATTGCAATTACTTTTTTGCAGGAATTATGTCATGCAGTAAAGTATTGTGACAATAAAGATTACATACCTGACAAATTACTAAATAAATTGTCAGTGGTCATATCATTGTTTTATTATCGAGAACATAGTGGTTGAGGAAGCCAGACTCAAAGCAGATGTGATGAAGCTTTCCACTCAGAGACACTTAGAGCTCTGCTGGAAACGGAGTGCAAGTAACAGTTCATGTCATGGTTTAGAATAACAAAAAACCTGGGTTTTAGTATTTTAGGAGTCCCGTTTAAAAAGTGAAACTTGTAGATTTCTGTCTCACATTGATGTAATTCAAGGATTTATTTCTGTTTATTTAAGTGGTTATGACTTATAGCTAATAAAAAAACAATCTCCCCCCCTGGAATATTAGAATATTAAATATGATCAGTAAACTGAAGGATTTTTTTTTTTTAATCAGACATGTTTGTTACTGCTCACTTGACAGGTGTTCAGCACAAAGCCATTAACACCATCCAATCCAGCTGCAAATGATCATCACTAAAGAACGTCCACATAGAGCTGCGTGTACAAGTAAAATTAAAAGTTGAGTAGAAGGAAAATGTATGGTCAGAAAATCCTGCTGAGGAAACATGGATAACTGCAGCCTTGAGAAGATTGTGAAGCAAAGCCCATTTGAGAGTTTGGTGGAGATGAGGCTTGGACACATCAATGTAATATTAGCAGAAAAAAAAACAGACTTGATTTGAAGAGTCATGTCATCTGCTGCGTTGTCTCAAGTTAATAACTTTCTACCAGGACATTTTAAAGGAACGCCTGCTTTCTGATAAGCCTGCTGCGTTGTACGACTATACTTCTCACATCGTTGTGGGTAGTAACCATTATATACATCATTTTCAATTCGTTTTAAATCTGATACAATATTAGTTTCTCATAATGTTGATTTTGAAGGGATCTGGCTCTTGTGTTGAGCTCTCTGACTCTGTGTATAGAGGCATTTATACAGCAGAAATACAGCGAAGGAACCTGCATATTTTCTAAACAGCTTTTTGTAATAGATCAGTCTTTCTTTTTCAGTGGCTCCTTGCATTTTTTTTCTCCCCAACCATCCTCTCTTCAAGTACTCCGTGAAAAGTTTATCTATCCCTTAGAGAGAATAAATGATTATATTTCCAGACTTTTTCAAATGAACTCTCTGTGCCCTTTGAGCAGATTCCTGTCTGTATTTCTTTATTCATGTACTCGAGAAGGAGGGGGTTACCGTTACTTTTAAGAATTGTGTCCCAGCTGAATTTTTTGACTTTTGTCATACATTGGCCTTATACAAATAAACTAAATTGAGCTGAATTGATTTTTAAGAAATAAACGTAGCGTTGCATGCAGACGGAGCTTTTGACATTTTACAATTTCTCAGGTCCGGGTCAGTTCCATGTTGCGGTTTTATTCTTCAAGGGAGGAAACATTTTGCCATCGGCTTGTGTGTGTTGTTGCTGAGGTCACAGCAATGTGAAAGATTCTTGATAAGCTTCTGTCTAGAGAGAGGCAAGCTTATTGGCTGTGAGATGGTATTTGTTAGCAGACAGGAGTCCTCCCTCAGGTTTTCATGTGAGGGTTATTGATCTCCGCAAGTATGACCTTGTGCTCAACATCCTCTATTTTATTGGCGGACATTGATGCAATATGTAAAGAATCTGTGTTTAAGTAATTGAAATAGGGGTATAGCCATAGGATGGCAGACGTATCTGATAACGTCAGATTTGATCTACTTCTGCTTTTATTTTCTTTCCTTTGTAATAAGCCAAAACTTTTTCTCTGGTGCAAAACTAATTTCTTCAAAATCTTTTTTTTTTTTCTTTCTCTTTGGCATCACGCACAGAAGGGACTTCCTTTGGGATCTCAGTTTAATTCAAAGTCATTTATATTGCAGTGTTTTTTTGTATTTTTTTTGTTTTGTTTTGTGTTTTTATCAGTATGCTGAATTTAGGAATAGAGGAAATGAAACTCAAACTTTTTCCGAATTCTGTTTTCTTATTGTTTCAGCCCAGGAGCAGAACTTTGGGGATCGGTTCCTCCACGTGTCCCTTGAAGATGGGCGCCCCATTGCTCAGCTTGGCTGTGGGGGCACCAGTGTTTTACATGCAGCTGCTGACAAGAGCATCAATAATAACAGATGGATGTCGATCCTAATCCGGTATGATGTTTGATTCCTTTGAGTTTGATTCACAAAATACACAATAAACTGGATGTTGTTTTGTTTATAAAGTCTTTAGGATGGATCTTAACATAAATATAAACACAACAATTGTGTTCTCCAAAAATGGCAAACCAAAACAAACAAACAAAAAAACAACATAATCTCATCAGCTACAACAGTATTAAAAATATGGCTAATAAAACATAGGTATTCAAAAGTTACTGACCATTGAGTCATGGATCTATTTGTTCTCCGAAGGTATGTGATGTCCTGCACAAAGCTTTGACTTGCAAAATCTTTAGGGCTCCTAAATCGCCTGATTAGATTAATTCATTTGTAATCTCTCTCATGCGAGTAAGTGGGAAATGATTACTGTAAAGCCAAGCAGCAATGTAATAGTAAGAGAAAGAAAAAAAAAAAACTGTTGTGTGTTTTGAATGACATGCTCCAAGATCTACTTGAAATAAGTTGAAAGAAACATTTCTTTATATTCATCACACTCACCTTGTATTATAACTGCAATAACTATAGGTTTCATTGTTTAATCAAAGATGGCATGCGATCCAGGCATCAATAAAGTTTGTAGTTTGAATGTGACAAGATAGGAAAAATGTACAAGAGTAAGTTTTGTTTTTTCACCATACTTGCTATTATTTGACTCATTTCCTTTAAAACGTATTTCTTGTATTGACATCAAAGTCACAGATGAATGTATCCTTTCACAATACAAATGAAATCACTTGGCTCAGAAAGATCCGGCACAGTTTGGCATGTTGATCTTGATCTCCATCCACTTACACTTCTTTCCCATCTCCTACACCTAAGCCTGACAAACAATGCTTCTCCCCTGCACAACCGATCTTTCGTCTCTGTGGTGTGCACACTGGCTTATGGCTCATCACTATGGGGCAGAGGGAGCTGCTTGGGGAAATATGAGAACGACTGCCGCAGAGCTCTGGCAGCTCTATTTATTCTTGATATGTTCAGCACTTTTGATTCACATGCAAATGAGCGTGTGACATCAGAGGTATTTGTCTGAACACTAAATACTTACTTTCCTCAGCTAGGAGTTGACAACACTGAATACAGCCTTGGTAACTTGCAGGTGTCAGCATATGTGTGTTGCAGGGCAGTAGATGCATTTAAGCACACATAAGCCAGGATTTTTTTTTTTTTTTTTACTTGGCACATGACACCAGAAAGAGAAAACCATTTGCCTTTTGCTTTTTGAACAACTACTGTTAGATGTTTTATTCACTCTGTACTCTAAGCAAATGGTGTGTTGCACTGATTCAGCACTATCAGTACGAAGAAATAAGTACACCCCCACTGTGCAACATTAAGTTTTGTGATATGGAAAACAGTGGTTCTATTTTTTTTATTTTTTTATTTATTTTTTAAGATAGAAGCGCTAAGTATTGATATCCAATTACTTTGTTCAGTTTATTTGATGACAAAAAGTTATGAAATTTTTGTAAAACAAAAATAAGACAGTCAAAAATAAGACAGTCACACTAAGAGAGGATTTATTTTTTTTCTGCCAGTAGGACTTGGTATTTGGCTAGAAGAATAGTGTTCAGCATCAGCCTCGCCACATGCACTTAGCTAAGCCCTGTTGTGATGTTTGGCTGATCCGATCCCAGCTCTTTCACCTCTGGCTTCTCCTAAAATGTTCTTCTCTCAAAGGGTATTGTTTTAAGTGACTTCACTGAATTAATTAGTTTCTCTTGCTCCATTTTGCATCTCCAGTCGATCGTCTCCAATTCCCACTGTTCGATCTGTCAGTCAGGCAAATTTTATGACAGGCAGCCCCACCGTCGGCCCAGTGGCAGGAGGGTGCTGAGATGCAAATCAAACTGCATTCAAGTCTAGGCGCAGGAGAGGGGCGCCCCAGAATGGTCATATTTCTTGTATTGAAGAAACTTTTAATGACTTTTTTTTAGCGCCCGAGGGCGGAAATATGTCACCAATCAGTTTACTTATCATGAACTATAAAATGTTTATCTTACACAACTAAAAAATATATGCATATATTTCAAAAATATTTTTAATTTGTTATTTAATTTCTATCAAATTTGTTTTTTGTCTTATTCAAGGTAATGTTGCAAGTGGTGGGGCGGCGCCCTTGTGCCCTCTATTGGCCAGCCGCCACTGCTAAAGAACTATATGAATATCTTTAGGCAATGTAGGAAACTCGATACTAATGGAAAGAAGCACAACGCAACAGCTTTAGATTATATAAATTTTCTTCAGAAATTTTGTGTTTGTGTGTGTTTGGCTTTATTTTGAACAAAAAATAGTTTAAAGACACCAAGAGAAAAAAAGAGCACTCTTGAAATGCCCTGTGCTGTCATATCAATTCGCAGAGAGGAGTCTGTGGGGTGGGGGAGGCTGTGTCATTTTTCATTTGGGGAGGACATGTTTACTGTTGGCTAGCGTTTTGATGTCGGGAAGTTTTCTTTTCTTCAGGGACATTTTGGGGCTATACTGCAAAGATTAAATTTCCAGAGTGGCAGACTCCAAATGCTCCCCTGGTCATTTTGTGAGGCTGCGTCCATTATTTGGTTGAAACCTGTTGTGCCTGACATTCACTGCTAGAGTAATTTTCATTCTTAATACACACAGTTAGGGATCAATGAGGATGATACATAGCTTTCTGCTGGAACACATTTATTCTCTTGTCACATGCGAGTCCCTGGTAGATATGATTATTCAGCCTCCTTTATTTCTCGGCAGTCAAAGGAATGGAGTCTTTTATCTCTTTAAATGAAAAGCCAGGCTGTTATTTACTATATTTCGACTGTGTGATAGAACCACGTCTTTATTAGAAGCAGGAGATTTATTAATTTTCTTTTGTATGACCTGCCGTGTTTGCTTAAAATGCCATATTTTGATACTTCAAAATGAAATTGTGCACATAAACATTGAGCCCTTATTTCTACATAAGTGCATATTTGTGAGTAAGCCAGATTTCTATTATTTCTTGATCTAGCAGTCTGAAGCTCATTAGAAATTTGGAGTTACAGCTCCATAGACCGTCTGCTTCTGTTCTCTTGAATTTTGCTTTGTGTCTTTCGGCGTCAGCTGGTTTGAGGGACTCCACTGCAATTGAAGACACTGAATAAGTTGTGAGCATTAAACTCTCCGTGGTCACTTCAGACTTCATGGACTGTGTCACATTACAAATCAATCTGTTTTTATTTATTAACTGTAAAACACGATCAAGTATATTATACCCAACAATTTATTCGAATCATCTCATATAGTTTTCATTAAAGTTATCAAGTCATACATTTGTATATTAACCTTTATATTTTATTCGGACTAATAAACTTCTACAAATCAGCAATGTTACTCTAGTGAACAGATTTTAAAGTGTTAGAGGGATAAATAATTTTTGCTTTGAACATTTCTCAGTTGCATTCCCCCTTGATCAAACAAGTTAATTAAGTTAATTACCGGTAATACACATATTGTGTAAAAATGTGATAGTTTTCTAACACTATTCTTAATTTGTGGATGCCTTAGTAGTTTGGATGCTTTAGTAGTTTCAATGTTAATGTGTGTGTGTGTGTGTATATATATATATATGTGTGTGTGTGTGTGTGTGTGCTGAAAATTAAATGAACACGATTAGGTTTGAATTGTGCTTGTTTTTTTTGTTGTTGTTTGTTTGTTTGTTTATTTTCGAGTTTTTCCCATTAATTTTGTTTTTGTTTTGCACTGTATGGATTAGCAGAATTGAATTAGAAGGAATTAAGCTGATGTTCATTGAATTGAATTCTGAGTTAACTGGAACTTAAACTGAATTGGATCGAGTTGAATTAAACTGAATGGAATTGCATTGAGTCAAGCTAAACTAAAATGAGTTGAAATATAATTTTAACCAATCCCAAGTGTAGTTTTCTTCAGCATCCAGCATAGGAAGACTGCACACATATTATATTTGGAGAGTTTCTGTTGAAGACAGCTTTTTTTTGTGGGGATTGTCGTCTTCCTAAAAGGCACCACATGCATCTGCTGAGCCAGAGATCAATCAGCAGAATCTAATATTAGTAAATGATTTATGAAGCAGAAGCAAAGAAGCCCTGGAAGTTTTACCTGTTACAGACGACAAGTCAAGTTCCAAAGGCACCAATTATAAAGATTCTTCTGTCATTAGAGTCTCCCTGCATGGTAAATGCATTTCTTTACAGACTCCCATTAGGCTTGCAGTAATAGCTTTTTGTTATAAATAACAGCCTCAATCCTTGCCTTAAGTCTTATTACCCCTGAAACAGCATGTTCCTACAAGACAGCACAATCATGTTAATTTAAACACCGAGTGATGCCAAGCATTTCGTTGACCGGTTTAGAAATAGCGCGTGCACTTAATTTACCCATGGAATTTGGTTATTTACCGCTGCTGTTCATTGACCATTGAGTAAGTTTCCAATGTAAAAACGCACATGTGGGTGTGAGTGTCGCATAGCAACAGCCCCTGTAAGAGAAGAAAAACAGACGTGTGCTGTGAGGGGGAAAAAAAATCTGAAAAGACATTTTTAGGACATATCAGGAGTCTGACTTCTTTAAATTAATGCTGCAGAAATCCAGCGTACCAGGTTCAAGTCCAGCCTGTTTCAAAAAACACCTGTTAATCTGTGTGAGCTTCTTCAATAACAAACTCCTTAATGGAGAGCTGAGAGGGCTCTTTGGTACCCATATGTCGTCACTGCTTTTCAGTCTGTGGGTTTATAAGGTATGGGGTAACTTAAATTAAAAGTGAGTAATTTATTACTACAGAGAAGTTAATAAATCTCTCCAAAGATAAACAATCTTACTCATTTTGTTTTTATACACAAACAGCACATCGTTAGTACACTGTGTTTCAGTTGCTTTAAATTTTCATTAGACTTAATGTCATATTGTGTATTCACTTGATCTTAATATAGAGCATTTTTGTTTTCAAACACACATCAACTCAGCGTGACGCCAGATCAGAGTTAAGGCGTGTTTATCGCCTGCACTGTATTCAGCGCTTTATTGACAAGACCTCCTCTTAAAAGGTTCACTGGAGAGGCAGTCGGCAGCCGCGCCTGCTCACACTTGGAGCTTTGTTTTGTGAACCCCCACAATGCCAAGAGCCTTGCTGTGTGCTGTCTAATTGTATTGCCAAAGATATAATGATAGAACACAGGCTGCCCAAATTAATTGAGGCTTGCCGGTCACAGCACAAATTATGCAGCAAATGCTGCAGTGCTGCGTGTGAGAGCGCCACTGCACCATAGCCAGAGCGGAGATTACATTCACTAAAAGTGCAGATGTTGGTCTGATATGTGTTTGAAAATACTTTGGAAAAAAATATATTAAACTTTTCCCCCAAAATTGCTCCCTTTTGATGGTTTGTGTTAGATGGTGTGGAGAATTTCATAAATAATGAATATTAACCATATGAAGGGTGATTTCTGTTTTGTCTTCTTATGTAGCTGTTCAGCCTGCTGTGCTATGACTAAAAGCATGGTAACAGGTGGCATTTGTGTTCATCATATATGTATAACATATGAGTCAGGAATTATTAATTTGCTCATAAACATTAAGGGTCTAGTAAGCACCATTAACTTCAAATATAATAGTTTTGTATTGGTTAAACGCCAAACTATCTGAATACTACAAATTTGCCATGTTGTGTTCCATCAAATCATTTTTTAGGAATAAATAATGTTTTTTTAGAATAATAAACAGCTAAAAAGGTGTCACCAAAGCCCAACAGTCAGAGAAATATGCTGCAAGGGCACCAGTGTGCTCCATGATGTTTTACTGCCATCTGTTGCCAATACTTTCAGATGTTTTATGCAGTAGTAATATTTTAATGATGATTCTTCCCTCATTGCTAATTTTCTGCAAGGGGACTGTGAAGGAGGCACATTTGATTGGAAAGACAAACGCCCACCTCAGGTTTAACAAATACCTTTGCATAAAGGTGCAGTGCTGAAAATATCGCCTGGTCCCTCAACATTGCAGGTAATATTTCAGAGGTTATGCCCCTGAAAGTTACAGAAATGCTCGTGCCCTGAATTAGTCACACACCTCGAGTCTAAATGAAGATTTTAGAGATGACAAATTGCTTATGATTAGATCATTAGCCAGATGAACAAATGCATAAATGATGATCGAGGATGTAAAAAAAAAAAAAAAAAGCTTTCCACCACATTGTGGTTTTGTGTGCCTGGAGAAAATGAAATATTTACATGTCTTTGTTTGTTTATCTGAAGCTGGGATATTTCTCCTGTTGATCCTTTGAGACCAAGCAGGGGAATAGAGCAAAGAAAACCCAGTTCCAGATGATTTAATCTCTCCATTAAAGGCCTCTTTCCCCTCTCTTTCATTCATATATATGGAAGGCATCAACCATTGTGCGTTTTGTAGTGTTTGTGATGTTAATGTGAGCCCACAAGGAATAGTTTTAGTTGTCTGGCTAAAAAGACTAGAATAGTTATCTATATAAATAGCCAAGTTTTCCTTAGAGCCAGACCAATGTAAATTAGCTGAGTGGAGCATTCAGTGTGCTGACGAGAGCTCATCAGGAGACGTCACCCTGTTTGCTTAGGCAGAGACTGTTTTTTTTTTTTTGGGATATTAGCAGGCACAAAAAAAAAAATCCCCACTGTGCAAACCACTAAAATATGCATCAAACATTTTCAGCAACAGACATTTTATAATATTTCTATGATTTTTCATACCTTTCTATAGTTTGTTTTGCTTCACAAAGACGTGTACTCATGGCATGTATGGGCTCATTTGCACCTTATCATCTTGCTTTCTGAATTTCAGTGGAGAGGATATACTTTTCTAAAATATCTTTCCGATCTGTTAATGTTATGCTAATGTATGAAGAATGACAGAAGAAACGGAGCAGGCACCCTGGGGATAGTAATGTCTCTCTTTTCCCTTTTCTCTGGACATTAGGCTGCCTTTCACGTATTCAATCTTAAACATGTGTGCATGAATATATGTGTGCATGCAGATATGTGTGTACAAAAGAGCTCTTGTGATTTCCATACCTGTAATTAGTCCTACCTGAGGTTGTGTGTGTGGGATTGCCTCAGGGAGGTGTCCTGGAAGGCTGTTTCAAATTAACAGGAGGGCGATTGCCCTTATTGTTTCCATCTGGCTATTAAAATATACATTTGAGGCTTTCTCCTCATCAACGCTCAGCCAGTCACAAACAGCAGGATGGTCGATTTTGCAGAATCAAATTAGCAGCTCGGTGACATACAGCGGCTCTCAAAAGTGTACATAACCCTGTTAAAATGTCAAGTTTTTGTGATATGAAGAAATGAGATTGAGTCATTCCAAACCTTTTTCCACTTTTCTTGTGACATCAGATAACCCCTAAAGAACAATACTACTGATGTATTTTTCAAATAACAAATTAAAAAGTTTAGGCTTTAACGTACAACTTCTAGGCTATTGACCTGAGGTGAATTTGCAGCAGTAGTCAACAAGAAGTTAAAGTTTTGTAATGGTACAGCCAGAATCTAGAATCATAAAGTGCTTCTTCAAACTATCAATTTATATGCACTGTAGTGCAACCAGGTAATTGTAGTTTTATGTAGTTTTAAATGGCACATTTTTTCTCAAATGGAACTGTTTGTTTTCACTTTAGTTTTACGTGATGTCAAATCAATTAGTTGGAGGTTTTGAATTTGTGACTTTATGTAAAGTCACAAAATCCTGGATTTTCATTAGAGGTGTAAACAGGCTTGAGATCCGCTGTGTCATTTATCTCACATTTAAGCAGCAGGCACTGCATAAACTTGTAGGATGAAGGTGCCTCGCGTGAATTACTTCCCAGCACATAATCAAGTTTATGTGAACAATGAAGTCCATACGCAACCTGTCGCAATATAGAGAGCCCATGATTGTATAGCGCCAGCATAAGCCAATGATGGATCGAGGAGAGGGAAGTGCTTGACTTTGTCAGTGTTGGAGTATGACACAAGTAGACCAGCTACTTAACATTATGGCTACAACATTAATGACTAGTGCAACTGTATATTTCCCCAGAGAGTCCCAGCAGGTCAAATGACAAAATTGTCTTCCTTCTCATTAGGGTTATTGTGCATATATGGTTTTTGCCCTCATTTTTATCATTAATTAATCCTGAGTGACACAATAAGCTCTTACAGGTTTGCATTTTGCATGTCTTTGTGAGGCTGATTAGTTTATGTATTTATGACTGTTGTAATTATTAGTAAAGTTAATGTAACTCCTGTTTTATTTGGCGTGGCAATGTGTGTCATTCACTGTAGCTTTATCATGTAAATGAACCTGCTAATGACTGCTTATCTCTTTATGTAAATTTCAGATTTTTTTCTAAGGAACACAGCGATTTAAAGTATATCGCTGCAGTGCCGAGAAGAAACCTATTTTGGTGCTTCTTTTTTTATTTAAATCTTGCATCCAAACCATCGTCTGTTTTTGTCGTCTCTCCTGGGTTTTGGCTGGTGGGGAGTGATATAAACGCACCATTGCTCCCAAGCCAATCTACCACTGCATAAAAATCCTCATAAAACTGTATGTAATGTATACCTAGTCAGTTTATGGTATATTCTCAATAGTCACATTAGCAGCTCCATTACTGTGACTGCTGTGTCTGTCTCGCCATCAGAATATTTCCATGCTTTGCTGGATTTATTGTGAGTCGCAGATTTTGCTTGGATCTACCTTACTTACTAACTCTCTCAATCACCTCATCTCTCTCACTGTTTTTTTTTTTTTCTTAACAGATTTAGCCTGCCTGTTGGCAAACAAGGAGGGTCATGTCGGATTGAAATTGCTGCAGATAATGGCACTGCACAGCATCTTGAGGAACTTGTGTCTCACCCTGTGTCAGAGGTATGCTTACCTGCCTTCAGTCACATCAACCGTTGCCCTTAAAGTCCAGATCTCTCTTTGCCTTTTCCATGAGGTTTATCATAGACTACCGGTTGCCATTCATGACTTCCAGGCATGATTAAGCAATTTTGATGCAGCGATCAGAGATATTAGGAATGAATTTCCAGTCAATTTCTATAAAACTGACCTATCAATGCACTACAGATTTTAGCTTATCTGTTGTTATTTCCTGCTATTAAAAAAAAACAAAAAAAAACAACATTTATAGTATAGTTCTCAAAAACAGCTCCAAGTTACAAAGCTGGGTCTTTCAGCTTCACTGAAAATATACAAAAAACAGTAAAATCCTCCATGTTATGGACAAAGTGGTAGATACAAAAAAAGAACTAAAACATGATTGGAGCAACAACTGCTGTTTTATAAAATATATGGATAACTATTTTTTTTTGTTTGTTTTACATAACTCAAAATGTAAATGTGTGCCATATTAAGATTTATTCTACAAGGTCAATTCAAAATGAATAACATCTAATCAGTGGAGGGGAAAAGATCTAAGCTGTCACTGTTGTTATATTGTTAGGCTACAAAGTTTCTTGTGATTTAACATAGACTTTAAGAGTCTTTTCTGCAGCTTAATTAATTAATTATCCACCTTTTTCCTGTAGCCAATAATGCTTCCCTTGAATTCTATGTATGGCCTTTCATTCTTACAAACAAAGCAAATATGTGTTACAGTCTTGCAATACTCACTTCTGCATTTAATAATAGCTGCATATCAATACTTCAAAAACTGTGAAGATGACCTGAAGACATGGACTCTAGCATATTTAGATGGAGAGGGGAGGTAAAAATATACTTTAAATCTATATTGATTTGACATTTCCTATGCTTTTATATCACTGGGGGCTTATTACCTGTGTATTTGACTGCTTGCAATGGGCAATTTTCTATTGTACATTCAGAGAGTGTTCAGAGATATCAGATCAGAATGTCATGCACTGATAAATTATTACTGGACATAACTGTCTTACTCATTCTTAAACCTAAGATTCTGTGAGGTGATGTGAGGTGAGGTGAGGTGAGGTGAGGTGAGGATATTCCTTAATGGGCTTATTATTGCTCAAATGAAAGATATTTTCACAGATTGTTTTGAATTCAGAGGCCACAATCATCTTGAATCCTGGTCTGACAATTGGAAACAATCCAGTGATTCCAGGAATAAACCCGACTTCACTTACAGTGCATGTTCACTTTACAACTTCCGTTTTATCCGAGGTACTCCTGTCCTAACATAGCCAAGCTTTGTGGGTACAAGTACTAACTTCACTAAAGATTATTTATGAATCTTTAATAAAGTTTGGAAAAAAAACATCAGGGCAGCGTTGCACTGCTCTACTATGGAGTTGTTGTTTTTTTTGTTTTGTTTTTTTTTTTGTATTAGCTTTATTTAGCACATTGTGACCTACCTTTTCTTGAATCAGGTGAATTTAAGATGAAGCCAGGTTATCACTCCCTCACTTATCCTACCATGCCTTGTGATGATCAGGAGTTACAAATAAAGCATTGATGTTGGAGAGTAACCTGGGGATATACACTCTCACATATTTGATTAAACAGATGATGCTTACTGGCAGCAGCTGAAACAGCGACTGCATTGTTTTTTTTTTTTGTTTTGTTTTTACTGAACTTTGCCACCACCTCCGTGCCAACGGTGGCTCCGTTCAAACAACTGACCTATTGAACTCAGGACAGCAACACGATGAATTGTTTCTTTGTTGCCCTTATGTTGTCAAAAGCAGCCCAGTAACGGCCAACACTCGTTAAAAGTAGGTGCACCTGTTATGTTTCCCCATAGATGATCAAAGGTAGCAGGCATGAAAGCACCATTAAGATAGCTCAGGCTCAATAATCAGATGTGGCTCATTAATTTCATCTATAACTCCTCTATATGTTATTTATAATTTTGTTTTTCTCGTTCAAAGGCACAGAGAGGGACTCAACCTTCCCACCGGCTCAGCATGCCCCCTCCCTCAGCATGATTTATGGTCTTCTAATTTGAGATGCTATGATTTTTTTTCACATCCTCTTTCTTTCCTTTTTTTTTTTGAATTTTCCTTAAACTTATAACACATTCATTAATTACAGGAGCACTATCTGTGTTGCAATTAGCAGGTAGACTGACAGATAACCTTTGCTTGCTCAGATTACCACAGTGTGTAGATGTGAAGAAGAGACATTGGGTCGAGTACTCGGCAAAATGACATTAATGACATATTATTCCAATATATTGATATTAGATTTATACATTTGTATAGATTTATATTACATATAAATCTAATATCTCTTGGAGTCCACTCATGCATAGAATAGTTATGTTGTCAAAATGAGCCTTTCAAACCAGCTAATCTTTTCATCTATTTTTTATTGATATAGTGCAAAATGACTAGCATTCTAGTCATTTTGAGCAATTTCAGTTTAATTCAGCTGGTTTGCATAATACTAATTGATATTAAATGTCATCTCAACTATACAGAATTTAATTTAGTCAAAAGTTGATACAAATCAATCTTCGACATTTCAATACAACAAAAAACAACACTTCTTAGTGTGGAAATTATTACTGAGAGAAAAGGACTTAGTTGTTTTAAAAACAGAAGCTTGCAGAAAGGAAAGTGATTTTCCTACAAATTTTCATTTGTGAGAGTTACTGTTTTTTTACTCTACAATATTTAATTTATCAAAAGAATGTTGTACAAAAAATGTAACATCCTCAATTTGAGATGTGCCTCATGTTTTTGTTTTTATTTTTACAGATGCAGCTGTCTAATATTAGTCCAAAAGATTTGACTGCATTAGATTTCCAGTGAGGCAGAGACATGCAGTTCTGCAATATCACAATTCACTTTCAATCTTATAAATTCTCATTTATGCTAAAAGTAGAAATTATGAGATTTGTAAAATCTGAGATCAAGAATCAGCCACACGTTTTCTGATCAGTCCATCTCTACCACAAAAAAAATATCTATGTAGGCCCAGCAGATTGCACTGAGGAATTAACTTTGCAGCAAATACTCAACCTGAGATCACATTCACTTCACAGTACAAACAAGTTTAAATTATGCCCAGTTACACTGAATCTAACTCACTTCAAATTTCTATAATTCTCCCCATTCCGATTCACACATTCCGATTCAGACTGGAGTTATATCCATTTCTAATACAGTAGTGATTTATTGTATTGCATTACTTGTGAAAGCTCTTTATAGTATGCCTACAAATGCACTTTAAAAGGACATCCTATTCATAATTTGAAATAAAAGAAGCCCCTTAGCTGGTTTTGTTACTAATGCTTATAGAAAGCTTTCAGTGAACAACTAGTTTCAAGTGTTTATTCATGAACTGGCTCTACCCCTGCCACAGAATCATTATACTTGTCACATATCTCTTGGCCAGGGCTGCACCACATGAGAAAATAACTCAATGCTAATATTAGTTGAAATATAGAAGCTGGTTTTTTAAACTCTCTACAGCTTTCAGCATCTTTAAAACTATGATATGCATCAGGTCTGGTTATCTGTAACATGTATATTGACCACCAAAAGGCTTCTTACTGTATATCTGGCATTCAAAGTCTGAACTTATGGCAGTTTTGTGAAAGAATTATAATACTCTTGGTGATAATAATCTTCACACTGATGTTGCTATCACAATATATTTGCTGTACATTGGGCTGTCTTATCTGTGGCTATGTTATTTTATTCAAAAATGGCACGGAACTGTTTACTAAACCGTAAAACTGAATAAATCCAAGGATGTAATATACACTGTAACCACAGTGACAGTACTAATAGAATTCTTGTTCACTTGAGAGAGTGAGAGACCTGTCTTTGAGGTCACTGTTGGAGAAAAATGTATCCCCAAACTGTGTTTTCCCTTTATAGTACTGAAATCAAGATTTTTGCTCCAAGAACATGAAAGACCTTGCATGTGAAAGTATCTGCTATATTTCCCAGTACAGAAGATAACTGGTTAGCCATGCAGCACTGCGTCTGTGTAGCCAAAAATGCTACTTTAAAACAAAATTCAAAAATGAGCATATGGCTCTCGTGAACTCAGTCGCTGTTGGTCCACTTACAAAATCATGAATATTGCATAAGTGAGCATTTCGAATGGGCTCGTCTCATAAACATGGTAAACACACTTGAAGGGGCCATGAATTCATTCTGCACCCCACCGTCATTATGCAACTCTAGCAGCTCATTGTAGATTGTATCACACAAATAAAGCGTTGCTCATTGTAAAAGTTTCCCAGCATCGCAGCTTAGTTTATTTGACTCTTAAGCTTTGTTAAAGATACTCTCAGGGGCTCCCCAATGTGGTGACAGTACAATAGGTGCTCCCATGATCCCTGTCATCCATGTCGTCTGTATTGGTTTTCAGATAAGCAGCAGTTTTGCCACCAAACGTTTGCATTAAACCAACACCCTCAATGATTATGTGGCCCAACACTTAACTGTCCCTCCATGAAATGACTCCTCTGCAGCTGTCCATCACTTTCGCTCAGCCGGCTGCATAAAATGATAATTGGCATTTTGAAAGCACTATAAATACATAAATACTGACGTGACTGCTCAGATTTTGTGGTGGCAGTTATGAAATTGAACTGTTATATTTGATAGAGAGGTAGATAAAAAAAAATGGCATAATTTCTGAGAATGTCTTAATTATGATGGAAAAGAACATGGAAGTAGAAAGAGTACAAAAGGTAAATTCATATTTAAACTTTACTGTGCAGATATGTAGTATGTTTTATACTTTTATTTTGATATTGTCTGAATTTTTTCTATAATATTTATAACAGAAAGTTTATCCAGTATTGCATTGTGACCAAAAAAATATTTGTTATTGTAGTGTTTGTATTGATCTAGAGAAATAGCTCTTAATTTTTTTCTGAGTGGCTTCTGTTTTTTTTTTATATTTATATATTTATATTTTTTAGTCAGCTCAAAGTCTCTTTTTGTACTTCAGAGTATTGAGAGCAAGGTTTACTTTTATTGAGTTACTTAAGATTGACTTATAAATCATTCAAGTGTAAACACAGTATAAAGATTCAGGAGATGAACTAGTATTGTATCTATGCATTATTAAAACTTTAGAATATTGTTTAAATTTCTTCCTGAGGACACTTTTTATTAATTTCTCTAAAAGAGCACATATTTGTATTCCTTTAGTTGCAGTGCTGTAAAAACTAATTTGCACATTACACATTTCTTTTCAGATTATATATTATTGGAAAATGGCTTTCTTTTTTTCAAGGGAGAAAAAGCTATTCATAATAACAAAACTCAATGTAAAAAAAATGAGTGAAATCTTTATCAGTAAACTACAGTTTTGTAGCAATTAGTCCAGTTTCACAAAACAAAAAAATCACCTGCATACAACTCATCTTTCAATATTAGATAGCTTGAAAGACCTCAGGACAAAAAAGAAACAAAGTTAGTTACATCTTTCAGTTTTGAAACTGTTATAAAGCACTTCTTAAGCCTTGAGGTCTCTAGGAAAAATCAGCAAAAGTCATTATCCTCCAATGGAGAAAATGTAGAACCAAGAGAGCTTCAATGCCACATCCAAGAGGTCACAAAAGAACCCAAAACAGCTTCTAAAGCACAACAGGCCTCACATGCCTCAGTTAATGACACTGTTTGGAATTCATCAGAAAGAAAGAGTTTGGGCAAAAACAGCATCCATGATAGAGTTCAGAGGCGAAAGCCACAGCTAACCAAACACACACACAAAAGAATGGCCCACAGGATGTTTGTGAAAATATTAGAGTGTGTGGACTGATGAGATAAAATTTTAGAGTGTGTGGACTGATGAGATAAAATTTTATTTTCTGGAATATGTAATCTCTTGAAAAAAAACATGGCAATAAGGCATTTCAGAAATATTTAAACTGATTGTTATACATGATGGTCTGGGGCAGGTTAGTCACTTGAGCACCTGGAAGACTTGACATAATTTATGGGACCTTGAACTTTGCTTTCTACCACAAAATCCTGAATAGCTTTATTTGTGGGTGCTAAATGTGTGCTAAGAGAGGTTTGCATGCCCTCGTTGTTGTGAAACTGGATGCAAAGAGAGAACTGGTGGTAAGTTATAGTGGCTAATAAACGAAACAAAACAAATAAAATACATAATTCAGTAAAGAAGTTTCAGTGTGTTTTTACCTCAGAATTAGCTAAAAGAGAACATTATTTCAAGTCTTTTAAAAACAGCAGCATTATCTATAAATTTAGAAATATCATTCAAACATTATTCATTCAGATAATATTATTAGTATTATTAAAAAAAAACAAAAAAAAAAAAACGCCTTGTCGGATTTGGACCTAAAGTTCTCTAATTCCTTAATTCCCTAAACAATCTTTATTCCTGTGAGTTTTATTCCACAATAATAAACATTTATGCAACATCAGCATTGAATGTCCTGTCAAAAAACATAAACTTCTTAAAAATCTGAATTGTTTCAAACATAATATAAAGGCAGGCTCAGTAATTATATTTTGGTTTAGTTCTATTTTATTTAGCATGGACAAACATATCTATAAAAAAAAAAAACAATATACCTGAACCCTCACTGAGAATAAAACCTTTTTAACTGAACTCCAACAGGATTATTTCCCCAAATTGTGTAGCTCCGTTTTGGCAGCAGAATTAATTTCACTCATTAAGCAAAAGGTTATGGTAGAATAAGCTGTGAGTTCCTGAAATTTATCACAATTAATACTATTTAAATGTCACATGAAAGTTAGCAAGTAATGTTTTTGTTTTTATTTCTCTCTCTCTCTAGACATATGCAGTTGTGAAACTCCTTTACTGATTGTTAACTGAAAATTGCTGATCTAAACATTTAACAACAAGTCAAAAAATACCCTGGAAAATCCAAATCCTCTGCTTACAGGGGATGAGACTGCTTACATGCTAACTTAAAGAACTTAAAACGCTTACAGGATGGATTTACGGATTCAAAATTATAATTCTGTGCCGATAGGTTCAGAAAGTGATTTTAGTTAACAGTATTGTGATTATTTTCCACATTATATTAGCGTTGAATCTAGCAGTAGGTTCTAGATGCCATCTTACACATTTCATATTAATATAAATCAATCTCATTTTAATGTTAAATTGACTATGTTATGTACTGTTGCATCCAAACTGTTCCTAACTTCAGAGACTGATTTATTTAAGGATAAATCAGCTCTCTGACTTTTTTTTTTTTTTTTTTTGCAGACATCCTTTGGACCTATATTTCTTGGGGATGTTTCATCCCTCTGGGAGCTTCATGATGAGAGAGGAAAAGAAAAGAGGAGATTCATTGGCTGCATCAAGGAATTCCAGGTCAACTCAAAGGAGATTGACCTGGTGGGTGAAGCAGTGAAGGGGAGGAACATCAAGAACTGTGACCCGCCTGTCTGCCAACACCTTCCTTGCCGCAACGGAGGAACATGTGTCAGGTACAGTACCAGGTCACCTTTTAGCCCAAACAGATTATTTAAGGCGCTGGAATGTAAAAACCAACACGAACGTGAGACAGTGTCCCTGAAAATTCATTTCTACATGATAACGCGTGCTGCAGAAAAATGAATCTAGGAATAGGAACCGCCTGTGACTGATTACACCTTATTTACAATATTCACCTGCACCAGACAAAGTGGTAAGAAATGATGTTGCTGCATAACCTGATGTTTTTTTTTTTTTTGTTTGTTTTTTCTCACTGTATAATCGCTATGACAGGATCGGCAGAGGTAGTTTGTTTTGTGGGAACCAACACTTTATAGCAGTAACCTGATCCCCCCCCATCTTATAAGAACATGAACGGTTATGGTCACACATTTAGCACCCTGCCAGGTATGGAAATGAGAGTTTCGCTTTTTCCTTCTCTACTATTTTTTTTTTATACAAACATGTTCTGTCGTCAAGCTCTGGTGCTCCTTTATCTTGATTATGTTTTTGTTGACTAATGGTTTATAATTGACATCTGATGCTTTCACTGATGCACAGAGTAGTTATGATTAAACTACACATAGGTGAACTCTGTTTACTAGTGGGGTACATTTTGAAGAAAGAAGTTTATCTAGAAGTATTAGATTTAGGGGGGCTAGATGCAAAACGCATACCCTGCATCCAAAATTGTTGATAATCACACACAATATTTCTTCCATTTTACAATTATGCACTCCTCTGTGTTTATCAAATTAAATCTTAATAAAATATGCTGAAATTAGCTATTTTGATACAATAAAATCCAGTGTAAAAAAGGTTCAAGGGCTCTAAATTCTTTTGCAGACAAAGTATGTTTGTTGGCTGTTTTCTCTTAGGTTAGGATGGGGCTGTCTTTGTCTAAGGGACAATATGAAGTGTCCTTCACACTGTATCAAGCTTTTGCCTGGTTCATTTCAGTATGGCTGTTGCTGCTCTGTCTCAACTGAACCACAGCTTGTCCTCAGATTACTTCATTAGTCGATAAATAAATATGAATTCACAATTAAACAATTTATACATTTTTCTATTTTTTGTTAAATATTTTATTTGGGAACATGATGCAGCCTGCATCATGCATAAAAAGTGGGTGGGAGGGTCTTACGTAACTATTAGCAATGGATTAAGCTAACGTGAACTCATGTGTTTTCTGCCTTCTGTCTCAATGCTCACAGGCATATTCACTTCAACTGCATAAGCTTTTCTAATACTTCATGGAAAACATGAACTGCAACACAATTATGTGCAGGCTCTGTTTTTCAAAACATAATCTACAACACAATTCTGAAAGAGTCATCACATATTACATTACATCATGTTTGACATTTTTTGTTGTATTGAGCTATATGGCATTTCTGAGACCAGAGATTTGCCTTTATGTCTCTCAGTTTTATTGTTTTGTTTCATTGTACTAGTAAAAGTGTCATAATAGGCAAAAAAAATATACCGTTGCAGACCTTTTTATGCCTAAACAGAGTTATTGTCAGTTATTCCATGACAATAAAAGAATACTTCTAGCTCTTAGACACAAATTTAGTTTTATGTTCTCTGTATGTGTGAAATTAGCTGCACCACCTGACAAAAACGACAAAATGGGAGCTTTCACCTGCAATCTTAGCTGTATCAAAACCATTTGCATCCATGAATTTGTCACAGTCACTGTTTGACACATTCCTTTTACATGCTAATACTATGATAATGTCGGGGTGCGGTTGTTGAAACGACACAACAATTCGGTCATCCATGATTTTATGTCTCATCAAAGATTTCCTGAATGGAAAATAGAGAAATCTATGAATAAGTCTAACTTTTGAATGTGCTGCAAACCTAAAGCAACTATGTTTTTGTAAAGCACTTTCTTTTCCCGACCATTTATTTAGTCAACAAGCAGAAGAACAATTCCCTTACATCTTTTTTTTATCTCCAATAGTCGGCCTAATCAGTCTGCCATCACTCTCCACTTTCCAGCAATTTGGCTCGTCTTTTTAAGTACGCATTAACTGCGCATGATGCTCTTTCACCTTTGGTAATCTAGGAAATAGCCACTCTAAATGTCTCATTCATTGTGTTGTGACACTATCAATTAACAGTTGCATTTATTAAACAGGAAATGAGAAAGGGCGCCATGAATATTGGCATATGAATAGCTTTAAGAATCCCAATTAAGAGCCGGTGGTCACATTGGCTTGTCATGTGGGACAGTGTGAGCCATGCAATTATCTGCATGATGAATATGCGTTACTGCAGTATCCTTTTGAATCACATTGTGCCGGGGTCATCGGGAGTTCGCACAGCTCTGCTCATTGTATTGGTATCCCTAGGTTGCACTGCCGCAACATAATAGGATGAATGGGGATTTTTGTCAAGGGTTCAGTTTTGGCTATTTTGGTTCCATCCTCTTTTCATGTGGCTGTATGTTTATTAAACCACGTCGGAATATAAATTGAAAACTAAGAGGGCAGTGACTTGTTGTTGCTCGGTGACACACAATACATGTATGGGTAAAATCTTTGTGGGGAAGAAAAACAGGTGCTTGGAACCTGAATACTTTTGGCCTCCTTATTTTGTAGTTGTGATGTTTGGCGTCTGTGTCACTTGTGAACCTCAGGTACAGGTCACAGAAACAGATGCACATTATTCAGCAGGTGAAAATTGTTTCCGAGAAGTGCTCACGCATACACACGTACTGTAAGAGCCGCTCTGTAACAAAAACTGTGAAAAAAAAAAGTCAAAAGATATTAAACCACCTGAGGAAAATATGAACACCTGTTCAATCAAAAGTGATAACAAAACAAAATCTGTGGACTAAGAGATCCAAAAATTTATACAACTGCTCCATTCTTTCCATCTACAAATGTACTTATGATCAGTGTGGTGCAGCTTGCACCTGCATCCTTTGCTCCCTTACTGTGAGTTCCTTGCTGGGGTTCTAATGCTAATGACATCCCCTTGTGCTTCTTTCTGAGCAGTTATTGGAAATTTTGTGGAAGCAGGTGGCAACATCCTGCTGGGAGTATGTCTTTAAGACACCTGAAGACAGAAGAGAGATTAGGAACACACCTAAAGATGCACGCCAGATCTTATTTCATAAGACGAGTTCTTTTGTGTAGACTTTGTCTTTATGTCTTGTATATTTTTTTTATTGTTTGTGTACAGTTTATTTGCAGGGAAATCTTTTTACATGTCTGCATTACTGTTATTTTTGTTTCAAGTGAGATGTAGTAATACAATTTGTGTGCTTAAAGTGTGATCTTAAAACAGAGTAAGGGTAGCTCTACCACTATCAAAACATATTACATGAAACAAGATTAAAAGTCTATGCTAATTGTTAAATTGGATCTGGTAGGACTGGTACATTTTAAATTAATATATTTTTCATAAGTACTAAGTGGATTTAATCTTCATAAAATGCAGGTGAATTCTAATAAATAGTTTTACTGGAAAGTTAATTGATTTCAGTAGATCAAAAACATTGAAAACATTAATTTTGTTCCAAATTTTAAGACTTTATTTCTGTTAATTTTTAATAAATTATGACTCACAACACTGAAAAATTGTGTCTGACAAAAACTATTTGTCAGAAAATAGATTCTTACATAAGATTGATTAAAATGGGATTTTAATACAGAAATGTTTGTTCTTGATCATATCATATCCCTTTTAATGATGGATTACTCTACTGACTTCACAGTTGTTCAACTGACACACTCAGCTTGCAGGGTAAACAACAAAATGTCTATAATAAAAGAAACTGGCTTGTCAGAGGGCTGAGTTCAAGTATATAACTAGAGAGTTGAATGCAAGGAAAAACAGTCAGTAAAAAACACTCAAGCATCAGGGATAATTACAGTCTTGAGAGGGTTGCAAAGCCATAAATTTATGGGAGATTCACATTGACAATAATTGAAGTTTGTTGATCAGGAGCCACTAATAATTCAGGAGATGCGCTGCAACTCATTTTGTTAGATGATTTATGATCTAGATATAATGCCTGAAATCTCACAATTTGATTTAATTCACATAATAAATCTGGAAACTTATCTAGAAGTTAAGAGTAAAAGCCTACAGCTATTATTATCTTATTTATTTTGATACACTTATATGTGTTTAAAAATGTATCTTTTCATAAAATGGAAATACATCACATCTGAAAAGAGAGATGGTTTTATCAATTCAGCTAGAAAATTTCAAATTTTGTATTGAAAAATTCCCCTTTAATCCTCCATAAACACAATGTCACTTAGTGTTTGATAATCGTAACAAAGAACATCAATCTAGTTTTATGATGGTTTTAGATATTGTTATCCAGCAGTAGGTCATTATCTATGTCAAGAAACACTTTTTGTCACAACATAAGATAAACAACCTGTGAAACTGTTGTGATCTGTGTTTTCTGTGTATTTATTTTGAGGTTTTTTTCTGTGTTTATTATCCTGTTCCCCTGTGAGTCTCTGTCTTCCCTGTTGATTGTGCTCAGCTGTGTCTCATTTCTTTGATTACCCTCCCAGTGTAAGTAGTCCCACCTGTTGTCTTTGTCTCTTGTCGGATCCTCGTCATGTCTTACCAGTCCGTTCTGCCAGCTCCTTGTGTTCTTGTGTCCCTGTGTTTTCAATCATTAAATCATCATCATCTTCATCCTGGGTCTGCCTGCGTCTTCCTTCACCTCACCAAACCAAACCAAACCTCCAATCATGACAGTGGGATCTGACCGCGTAGGTGAGAGACGCATGATGCAGTTTAGACTGTGGAGCGCTTGGCGGTGTTTTGGAGCGGTCCCCTTGGAGGAGTTTTGTGGCGGAGCTCCGCTGGTGATCCCCCCGCCTGGAGTGGGAACCAGCCGTCAACGCTGCCCTGAGCCAACGGAGGCCCCGGCCCCTAGGCACCTGAGGACGCCAAGGCCGAGGCAGCACCTGAACCCGCAGCCGCCAGTCCCTGCGCCGAGGCGGCGTCTGTCCCCATTGTTGCCTGTCCCCACGCCGAGGCGGCGTGCACCTCAGTCTCCCCCTCCAGAGTTCCCCGTGCCCGCTGCTGGTGAGCAGCGTCCAGAGTTTCCCGAGCTTCCCGAGTTTACGGACGAGCCTCACCTTCCCTGTGCTCCGCCCGAGCTTCCCTCTGCTCCGCCCAAGACTCTGCTTCCCGAGTTTCCTGTGCCTGCTGCTGTGGAGCAGCCTCCCAAGCGTCCCAGTGCTCCGTCTGAGCGTCCAGCTGGCCTTCCTGCTGGCCCCCCGGATCTGCCTTGGGACTCCTCTTTCTGCGCCGGCGTCGCCCGCTGGACTCTCCACGGCAGGTCCCACCCTGACCGTGCTTTATGTTTTTTTTTGTTTGTTTGTTTGTTTTTTTTGACTGAGTGATTTTGTTTTTGTTCCCCGTGGACTTTTGCCCTCCCTCACCTCACCAAACCTCCAATCATGACAGAAACTGAGAACAGAGCAGCTCATTCCAGTTTGCAACATTCATGGTTTTAAAATTTTGTGACGACATTCTTTTAAAACAAATGTGATATTTATATTTTTAAAGATTATTTTCAAGATTACATGGGCACTGATTAAAATTCAAGCAAGTTAAATGTAAATAAGGAGATAAAAAGTCATGTGTTTTATCTCAGAAAAAATATATAAATTCATAAAAAAGTTGCTATAGACAAAAAAAACTTATTGGTTAACAAGTGCAACACATTCTACACACAGTCTTGGGGAGAAGCTCCGCAATCCAACATTGGTTCATATTTCATGATTTGATGCCGTAACCAAGACAGCATTTTTGTTAATAGTTGTTTCTTTGCTTGCTTTACAAAAATAACTGTCTTGTGTATTTTTTAATCAACCTTCACAGAGGTTATTCTAAGGCCAAACTTGAATTGAGAATTGTAAATGCTTTAATGGTGTCTCACTAACCAGTTGGGTGAAAAAACTTGCCAGAAAATGAGTAGCAGTTTTTCTATTCGGCCAAACAAGTTTTTGTATTTAATTAGTTGCTATTCCTGAGGAAATTAACACAGAAACAGCAAGAGGAGCTCTGCTAAAAAGAATTGTGGTTGAAGATCCACCTCAGGTGTGAATTAATATTTTTTTGTAGTTTTTCAAATGGCCTTGTTGATCAAAGATTATTTCAAAGCAAATGCTTTTATATGCAGGTAGCAGTTTAGTTGCTAAACCATTTTGCTTGTCTTTGACTAATCTTTGTTTTTTGATAATTTTACAGGTATGGACAGATTTGCTTGCTCATTTGGGGTTTATGGTGTGGTATAAGATTTTTTCTTTTCTTTTTCTGAAGAGTTTTGTGGCAGTAGTGGTGTTTATTCATTAGCACCTGGGCAGGGGGAGAAGAGGGATACATGCAGTAAATGGTTTACGGCTGGGAATCGAACCGGGGACAACTGTGTTAAAGAATTCCACATACAGTGATAAAGAAATATGCCACTCATATGAATAAATTTGCCCAATTTTGTTTACTGTGAGCAAAACATGTTTTAGAAGAACATGGCGATCAATAAAAAATAGAGGCTTTGGACACACAAGGATAGTTGCTTTTTAGTGGAATGAATGCTATTTTAGGCTTTTTAAATGTTAAAATAGAAAAAGCAATGGCTGTAGTTTAATAAAGAAATGAATATCCACATTGTGGTCTTGTGTAGAAAATGTTTCCCAGTTTATCCCTGTGAATTAGTCAGCGGTGAAAGTTGTTAACCTTCTCTTGGCTGTAGGAGGCTATTATGTCTCAAGTAACGCATAGTGTCGTCAGAATAAGGATTTCTTTTTAAGGGATCACTTTTATTGGTGGGGTTGTTTGGAGTAAAACATATTCTTTTGAAAGGGTCATAGTAGAGAATCACTGAGGGTTTGTAAAAGGAAAAGCAAGAATTCATGCTCAGAGCATGGCCATTGGAACATGGGAATTTGCATCATTTCAAAAAGCTCAAACTTTTATGGTGGTGTAGAATTTAAAGCTAATGCTATTAGATTTGCACATTATTCTGCAATGAATTCTCTGTGTCTTTCAGTATGTTCCTTTGTTTATCCCAACATGTAAATAGCGAATCAGGTTGTCATAGCTTAATTAGTGCAAATCATCAGAAAGACACATTTCAAAGACTGGTTTGCTCACAATAATTTTATATTTTTGGCTGTTTCAAGCACCTTTTTTTTCTTGTCAAAAAAAAAAAAGTCTTGTGGCCCTGAAAATGTCCTTTGATGCAATCAGAAACCAAATAATGAGTTATATTTTTAATTAATTTAGAACACAGAGAAAACCTTAAAAAGTTAATCCTTTTGATTTAAAATTTTGTTTACAAATTTGCAAAAATGAATTGAATTTCACATTTAGAAACACACAAATTGGTGTAGAGGTAAACTGGGCGCCCCATATACGGAGGCAAGGAGTTCTCCATGCAGCCATCCAGGGTTCGATTCCCAACTCCGGAAACTTGGCTTCCCCACTTTTCTCTCTGGCTGTTTCCTGTCTGTTATTGCAAATAAATATGGCTAGTGCCACAAAAGCTAGGTAAATGGACTGTAATGGGTTGTTTACAAACAATTTTCTGTTCTGTAATACTTATCCTTACCTAACCTTAAACCAGAATGTTCGAGGGACCTTCTGTACACATTCAAACATAAAAATTTCATATAAATCAAGATGAATAAGACAAGGCAAGTAGAAAACTTGGAATGAAAGACGTTGTTTATCGGCTAAAAACAATGATGGCAAAATGATAGACATGAATTACTACTATGTGCAGCGTTGTGTGCAGTCTGGGTCAAACAGTGAACAAACCTCCTGGCCTGTATTTCCAAACAGCTTGTCAGTCACTCTCTCACACTCCCTTGACAGTCAAGCAAGTCATGCCCTCAGAAATGCTTCTCTTTGAGGCCTGCTATTATTACTGATTATTTTCAGCAGGACCACTGGCACACTGATCAGAAGGATTGAATTTAACTACAGACAGCATTGGCATGATTATATCTCGGTGAAAAATAATTAACTGGGAGCCAGAGATATTTTGAAACCAGCAAACGGTGATCCTCTGGAGCTGCACACCAACATCATTTTTTATTTATTTATTTTTATTTCTGCAGCTTTTAACGAAGCCAAAAAAAAAACAAAAAAACAAAAAAAAAACAACTTATTATTCATGGAGTTTGTCATTTTGAGCATTTTTTCTGTTGAAACCTCTTTGTCTTTTACCGCTAAATGTCAGTTACAGTGGAATGGTGCAGGTCAAAGGTTATTCATGTGTTAGGATCTCCCAGTTATATTCCAGGCTTAAGCAAAATGAGAGTGTGTGGCAAGACTTGAAATGTTCTGAATGCTCTCCATCCAGTCTGACTGGGTTTGCTGTTTGCAAAGAAGAATTTGTGAACATTTCAATCTCCAGATGTTCACAGTCAGTATAGAGACATGCCGTTGCACTTCAGGGATCCAAATTAAGTTGTGCTGGTCTATCGCATCAAACGCCAAATAAAATACATAAAAATTTGTGAGTGCAACTTGGCAAAATGTGAACAGGTTCAGGGTTTTCAACACCTTTACAGAGCACTGTACACAGTTTGAAGCAGGTGTTGGTCTTGATGTATGTGTTTTCTCAGGTGGAACGTCTGTGCGGTAGAGCGAGGACTGTCTCTGGCCCAATGACCTCACACCTTTGAGTCTTTGTGTTCAACATCCAACATGCAGCAGCTGTGCAATGAACATTAAAACCTGAAACTAAAAACAGGAAATGAGCATTATTTATTATCCTTTATTCTTATTTATTAACCTAACAGAAGTTCTTTTAAACTGCATTTCTTATGAGATCCTCTAAATATATATATATATATTTTTCTTTTTAGCTAAGAGCCTGGATATATGAAATACACAGATTTTTTTACATTGCTAAACTCTGGCTTGAATATACTTGAAGAACGGTTGAAGAAATTAACTTTTTTTTTTTTTTTCCAGAGGGCAGAACTGTAGAAATGTTGCCTGATCCCTTGAGAAAAGTTCCCTTGGTGCTTTATTCCTCCTTTCTATACGGATTTTATTTCAAGTTATCATCTTTGTGTGCATTTCTATGGCAGCATATTTGAAAGGAGTGCAACCGAGACTTAGCAGACATCGCCCTGATTTACCACCCAGGCAAATGTTTGAAAGAGAGCCTGGAAGAGGTCAGGGAGATATCGAACAACCTTTTGCTCAAACAGGAGGCTGAATATGTCAAATGTGTGCTGTGTGCAAATTGCACCACGCCCCTGTTGCCTTTATTAAAATTTAAATTGCAAATAATTGACTGAGAGACTAGTTACCTTTCACTCGATCCACTCACTTATCCTCCACTCTTCAGGCACTAAAGTATATTTTGTGTAGCTGTGTCCAATTGGCTCCTCGCAGTGTTGGAAAGCGAATGGCTTTACAGCACCAAAGCAATTCTCCTCTATAAATAATATCAATTCCACCCGGTGGCCGTTTTTTTTTTTTTTTTTTTTTTATTCTCAAAAAAGTATAAAAGCTTTCATCACAACAACTGAAGACTTCCATGGCAGTGGAACAACTATTATGAGAGATCTCTTTTGCTTACCAGCATGCATTTGAAAATGACTGCCCTGTGAATAACTTACAAGTATGAAATCTGGGAAATCTGAGCACAGCGTTCCGTCTGCAGTAGCAATGGTATCATACGCAAACTGCTCCATTATTCATCATTTTATCTGGTACTTATTAGATTAAAAATGTATAGCTTCTTCAAAATTCATTCAGCCTCTGTGCAGTGCCGTTCTCGTTTTGAATGGCCTAAGACGTGTCGCGTAACCGGCTTTTATGCATTTGTGATTAAAATATTCAAATTAGTCTGCAAGCTACAGTTTTGATACCACAATTATGTAATCAAAGTGATTGCCTCAGGCAAATTAAAATAACCTTTTGTCACCCCACACATCGAGATTTTGATTAGGGCAATTAAATCTCGAGTGTTTTTCTAAGCATATACCGTCTCCTGATCTACACATGCATGAGTTACATACAAGGAGTCAGAAACATCTGCTGCTTGTTGTTGCTCCCTCCGCTCAATTGAGTTTCCAGTTTATTGTAAAGGATGTACCTTCCCTGGAATTACATGATTATAAACAGCCTAATGCAGTTCCTCCTATCTATTTTTTCCCACCAGATCTAAAACTGAATTTTTTTGGAGAGTAAGGAAAGAGGATTGCCTCCCTCAGAAAACTGAAACTTCTGACACATCAGATTTTTCTCCATTATAATAACTCAGCCCTTAAAAAAATGTCTTTACCAAATCCTGATACATTGTTCTGAGCTACATATCAGTATAAGTTTATGTGAACTCTGTGTGCAAAGTTTATATTTTTATCAAAGACGCACCAATCAATTTTTAGGCCAACCTCTAATGATTGGTTTTTACAAAGATGTATTCTTTTTATAAGCTTTATTCTTTTTAAGAACAAATTTTCTATGTTGTTATTATACAACTATATCTTATATAATTTTTATTACAATAATTTAGACTATTATTGTAAACGTAGTTTATTTCAGTATTTAAATTTGCTAAGTGAAACACATTATATTGATTATTAAACACAGACTGATGTTTTTGAGTCTTTATTTCTCTAAATTATGATGGATTTTTTTCTTCTTTCATTAAGTAAAAACATTTAAGGATAAAATATTAGGTCTTCATCTTAACATTGCAGAGTTTATCAAATAGAAATAATTTAGATAGTTCTAGAATAAGAAAGGTTTGGTATGATTTAACTTCAGACAGTGAGTAAAACAAGGTGTATGTTTCTTTTTATTTGGTGTATGTAAACTTATTTTTTCCAACTACATTTTTTTTTTCTGGGGGTATTCTCTTTTTGTGTTTGTTGTGACTATTTCTTGATAAATATAAGGATATTTTACAACCAAAGCAACATGTTAATATATTCAAAAACACTCATCTGTTGTGATTTCCTTTTTTTTTTTTTTTTAACTATAGATACCAGCGGTATGTTAAGCCAGAGTCTACTACAGGTTGTAAAATGTTATTTTAGCTCAGATTATCTGGTGAACAGGGTTATGTTTTACTGCAAAGTTGCCTGATGCTCTAGAGTTTTATTCGAAGACCTCTTTTCTCATGTCTTCTTTACCTGGAAGAAGAAGAAATTACCAGGAACTCATGGCCAACGTGACAGCAAAGAAGCTTTCAAACATGAAAGGCGGAGAAAATATAGCCGAGCAGAAAGGGTTCCAAGCCCCGGTGGAGACGTACAGACAGCTTGTCAGCTTTTATAAGAATCATCTCATTGTTGTGACGACTCACAAACAGCTTTTTGAGAATTAGGAAATTAATCATCTTTACAGACAAATTATTGTAAATCCTTATGAGCATCTTTGTGTCAGTTGTTTGTCATTGACAGCCATCAGAAATGTATTGATCTAAAAGGAAATTACAGTATATCAACATAAGCTCCAAAATCTGATAAGCTGCAGATTATCAAAATAATCTGTGGCTTATTTGATGTAACCCACAATTTATATCAAATCATCTGTGGCTTGACATTAAATCATTGTAAATTGATGGTTTAATGTCAGATTAAATCAGATTAATCTGACATCAAACCATTAAAATCTCAATTTTGACTATTTAGCCAAAATTTTGATTTTGGCTAAATATCCAAAATCTATTTTGGAACATCATTCAGTCTAATTAATGATCATCTAGATGAAAATCAACCGACATTCATGTTCATGGTTTGGGTATGATCTTGAAGTTTATTGCAGATATTTAATTTGAGTGTCTGATGGTTTCATGTATGATTTAAAAGAATCATAGTAATGTACAGAGGATATTTTTTGCAGTTGCCATTCATACATTTTTCTTCCAAATCAACTCATTTTCTGCAAGAACTTTCCTCTAAGTGTAAATAAAAAGACTCCATTCCCGATATCAAACTTTCAGTGCTGTGCAAAATTCCAAATTTACATTTGACAACATGTTACTAGGAACTGGTGGAATTTGATGTGACATTCTGATGTTAAACAAAGCATTCCTCTGAGGTGAAAGAAAAAGCAAAAATTGTTACAAAATAAAATCTGAAATGTATGTATTGGGTCCTGTCAGCTTACAGCTACAAAAGCTTTTTTCTGATATATCTATCAGCTTTGTGCATCTAGAGAATAAAATTTTCTTTCAGCCTATCTTGCAAAAATATAATGGCATCTGAGAATTGCAATTTTCAACTGTTTGCACAAATTCGTTCTAACACATGACAATGCTTTGATCTCTACTGTACCGTTGGAGCAGTGCTTGTATGTTTATGGTCACTGGTCCACCTGAGTCTCAAGGCTTTGGCAGCCAGGAACAGTGTTTCTTCTGGTTTTGGGCTGTGTCTAATAACATCCATCTTCTCATCAACTCTTACTAGCTGTGCTGAAGAAAAGCCTCCCTGAAGTGGAGAGTCTTTCATCTGACCAGAGTCCATTCATCCTTTACAGTATCTGCTGACTGATGTCTCTTCCCTGGCTCATAGAAAATTGCAAAGCATATCTTGCTTATGCTTTCTTTCTGCAATGTTGCCATTCTTGTCACAAAGGCCAGGTTTGTGGCGTTCACAGCTACTAAAATTCTCCAGTGTGAGCTGCAGATGATGGGAAACTGCATTTCTGTCAGCTATGAATCTCCTTTCTCCCTGAGTTACCATGGGCCTCTTTACTGCTGCTCCTCTTTATGCTTTCCTTGCTCACCCTTTCATTTTAACAGGACAGCTGTGCTTTGATAGGTTTACACTTGTACCATACTTTCTCCATTTCGTAATGGCTACTTGAGCCAAGCTGTGTGGCATATTTAAAGCTTGGAAATGTATATTTATATTCTATATTCTAAACCTGCTTTAAACTTTTGCATAACTCTATCCCTCCCCTGTTTGTTTCTTGCATTCACAGAAAATATGGATTTATTTATTTATTCAAACAAAGATTAAATTACAAACAGCTTAAGTTTTTTTTTTTACTAACTAGGTGACTTTTCAGGTTAAGTGGTTAAACTGAATTTTATTCATGTAAGTCCTAATAACGATTAAGGTTTAGTAAAGTAACAACAGGTGGAAAGCTCAACGGGTGTGAATATTTTTCAAGGCATAATGATTGAAGGTACTGTTTAGCATACTATCTTACAAAGACCCTCACCAAAAATTACTGCTTTTTTTTTTTTGAATGCTGCTCACATTTTCTGATCTCTCCAAGATTTTGCTTGAAAATATCTGCGAGTCCAGAACAAAGTCGGCTGACATTTGCGCTCTCACTTGCCACCCGTCTGGAACATCTTTGCAGCATTTCAACCCTAGAGCTGCATTTCATGTGTGAAAATAGCCTTCATGTCGGTTTTCAGTGTTCACAGCTCCTGCACTCTGTATGTTGGGGAAAAAAGTATGACTTGCTGAAATTCGGCCACACTTTGGTGTAGAAAATAAAGATCTTTGAACCATTCACCCATGATAGAGAAACCCTATAGCTATAGTTAACGTGTCGTCTGCTCTTGAGGTAACTTGACTGTATTATAGACTATTTTAGAAACTATGTGGAATTTGCGAACAAAACCCCATGCAATTTAAGAACCACATTTAATTGACAACTTTAAAGGCAATTTATCCAATTTAAAAGAACCAAACTTCCTCGTGTCGGTTGTCAAAGTCTATTAAAAAAAACCATCTGTGCCTTTTCTGGCACATTTTATCAGTATTTTCTATTGTTGACTCTTGCTGTAACAAAACCCATCACAGATGGCAAAGACAATGAGCTGCCATATACAGATGAAACCAGATATGTACAATTTAAAAAAAATTCTCACTGATAATAAATCAGACTAAATATTTCCTGACAGGATTACTAAAATTATTTATATCTCATACATTTGAAAATAATAGGCAAGATAAATCTTCTCAATTAGTTTTATTCTAATTCAAAGTTGACAAATTCTAACGTTATTGCATGGTCAAGAAATTTTGAAAAGTCCAGATGGTGATATGGCTTTGATCAACTTCTCTTACTCATTCTTGTAAGTTAGTTTTGTTTTTGTTTTTTTTGTGTGTTTTTTTTAACTTTTAAAAGACTCTTGTGAAATTGATCTCCAGACACACACTGCTTCCTTGTGACCTTTACAGGGACAAATTGCAGCTGTAGTGAGAAACTTGTAAGAGTTTCCAAAACTCTTGAAGTGAAAACCAGAAGTCTTGAAAACAGTTATTTCAGTCGTTTTTGGCTTTTAGCTAATAGAAATCCTTTTTTTTTAATCCTAACTGACCTAAAACAATAAATATGAAGATGACTTAATGCCGGACAGTGATAGAACATGTATTACTTTTGTATTTTTATACAGGGCATGGTATCCGATTTCAACCGTATCTTTGTATTTAAAAAGAAAGCTCAATTTGCTAATCATGAAAATCATTCACATTACATATTTTGTGTTGCAAAGAAACCTTTTTTTGTGTCTTAGCAGGCACAGTCTTTTCGAACAATGCTCAGCTTTGATGGCAGAATGTAAATATTTCATTCATAGAAGCCATTTTCTTGAAGGAGCAAAATAAATCCTACAGTGCTGCTGCTCAAAAAGCATTATTAATTTAAAGGTCTGAAACCCTACCGATGCTTCCGCTGTCTTATCTTATACCTTTTTTTAGAATTGTGCATGTCGTAAGAGCACTTTATAAAGTCCCAGTCTAGATATCACTTCAGATGTTAGATCATCTTTCTGTTCTTGCTGAGAGAAGAAGTGCGGGGGAAAGAAAACAGAAAAGAAAAGGAGACAAACTATTATATAAATTCTTGGTATTCCTCTGGCTGTCATACTGCTAATGACCTGCCTCCTGCTGTTATAATTCAGAGAGTGTATATTCACCTATGCAAAAAAAAAAAAAAGATCAAAACAATGTGCCCCAGCTGTAACTATTAAGATGGAGAAAGCTTTAATAGGATTTGTATTTTTCTCAACCATTATCAGAAGATTTTTTTTTTTATTTCATTCCCTCTGGCTGGACACATTTGCTTTCACCATCCACTCAGAGCTGGGTTTTCTTGATAGTTTATTTATCTCATTCTTTTTTCTTTCTTCCCCACCCAGCATTGTTCTGTGAGCCAATGCAGAAAGCGGCAGCTAAAACGATGTCTCTGCTTACAACAGTGACGCCGAGGACTGGTTCTGCGAGTGCCCGCCACTCCACACGGGCCGACTGTGCCAGCTCAGCGCCTGTGAGCGCGGACCCTGCAGCCACGGAGCTACGTGTATCCCAAAATCACAGCTGGAGGCCGTTTGCTTATGCCCCTCTGGACGACAGGGGCTACTCTGCGACCAAAGTAGGTGATAAACACGGTTGACTCAGAACGTTGCAGAGTGGTTAATGCAGATACAAATTCATTAAGAGTTGGCTCTCCAAACAGTTGGTGGATGAAAGCCTTGAGCAGTTGGTATAATCAGAGTCTGTTGTTGAATAAAAAAAAAGGATTAATGAAACTGAATTGTGCTGAGCAGGCAGAAACGTCCTCCTCCAGCAGAGGAGTCGGATAATCAAACTCATTCCTGCTTTTCTGAATATTTTAAAAGACTATTTAAAGTTTATAAGATCTGTTTCCTCTGACTGGATCTCCAGTGAAAGACATTATTTCTCTGTGCATGCACTTGTGTATGACTGACACCAGCTATATAGAGCTTGCAAACATGATTATAAAGTTGTGCCACAGTATTATTATGCAGGCATTTAATAGCTGATAAATGACTGCCATGTTAACTTTTTTTACACTTTTTGTATTTCATATGCCGTTTTATAATCTTTAACCCAGCCCCGGAGCAGTGCCATTAAAAAAAAAAAAAACAAACCTGTGGGCTTCACAGGTCGTGACACGCAGAAACAAAAGGTTTTGCTTGACTAGACTGACTGTAGCAGCAGCAGGGTGCTTGGCATATAAGTCGCTCAGCCATGCCGCAGCCTCCGTCAGAATCCCAGCACCCACTTGCCAAACACAGAAACCTAACCTTCTATTTTCACACTAAGTACATGGCTGACATTTGAATTTTAATCCTGAAACATCAGATTAGATCAAAGTCAAAAAGTGATCACTCCCCCTGCCTCCTGGGGCTTTTTTGTTCTTGGAACTTTGCACCACTTTTTGTGTGGCGCCTTTGCAAAATAGCAACAGTAATTACATGGGAGCCTAGCTGTCTTTTTTTTTTTTTTTTTTTCCTTCTCTCCTGTTGGAGAAGAGAGCTTACGCTATTCGTCTGCCAGGACATTTGAAACAGCTGCAAGTCTTTCCTTTTCAAGTAATATTTTTATTGTTTTGTTCTGATATGCAGCCATTAGTTACACATTTCACAAGGAACTACAAAGGAGCAAGAGAAAGGAAAATGAGAGGCAAGGACATGAAGGTGGAATGCCTCGAAAGCATAAATCATCAGACATTTGAAAAATATTCAGTATCAGAATTACAAGTTCTATTTGTACTCTGTATTAAATGTACACATATCTTGGCAATTGAATCTTTTGGCCAACAAATGAGCTGGGAAGTTAGTGCTACAGGCCACTCTGAACACATTCTCCTCCTATGAAACATTCTAGTGGCCACATTATCAATGGAGATGCTTGAACTCTTCATGTTGGTCTATTACATAAAATCCCACTTAACTACACAGGAGTTTGCTCTTGCAATGTAAAATTCAAGGGATATCATTACTTTTGCCGTACACTATACAGATCTCTCTTAGACGTTTTCCCAGATTTGCATCACTAAAACTGAATATTTGTCTGGTTTGCCAAAAAGTTGCTCATCTGTTTTCCGTATCAAATGTTTCCAGTCGAGCAGAAATAGATCAGCAAAGCAGGAAAAAGTAAATACAAGTAAATAATAATCGTCAGGATTTGACATAATGAAACACACACACACACACACACACACACACACACACACACACACAACAACCAATTAGCTGTTAGATAGTGAAAACATTCTTCAAGGATATGTCACACATTTTTTTTTTCTTTTTACAAAAATATTATCTTGTTAAAATGTTTTGTTTAGTTACATATTTTGTCGATTTTGGGTCTGCTAAAACAAAAGGAACTCAAAAACGAGCCTAATATCAAATATCAACGCCCTGTTACTTTTAGCACAGAAAAAACTTTTGTTCTTAATCTTAAAATTCACCACTGCTTATTTTAATGATCTCCAAATTTACTGGTGATGGAAAACTTTTGTCTCGTCTTCTCTAATGTAGTTCAAAAAGAAGTTTAGGATCTGATTAAAATAGTTGTTCTTTCGTGTTAGCATGATTCCTTTGGTCACTTTCACTTTCATTTAGTGGATATTTAGAGTAATTTGTTCTTTCTATCAGTGCAGTTTCTTCTACTTAAGTGACCTCGAAATCTAAAAATTGTGGTAAGTACTTTAGTGATTGAGCTTTGCATTGGATGAGACGTTCTTTTTTTAACAGGTCTGTTTCTGTCTCTTAAGACTTTACGAGCTCAGTTAATTTTCAGTTCTAATTTTCAAGTATTTCTCCTTTGTATAATGTAGATTTTGTAATTAAATCACAGATAATGTCGACTTTAATATGAACCCTGGCTGTTCAGTCATAATCCAGAACATCGTAAGTAGAGTTTTACTTCATGTTTTTCTTGGTGGGAGTGCAGGTTTGCCTGGGAGTCGTGCTGCTCTTGCAGATCTTTTCTGGATTTTCATTTTACTTTAACTGCCTTTTCTTCATGATATTTCAAAGTATTGAGAATTGTTGCCCAAAGCACTTTGATATATTTTTATAACCTTATTTGTACCCTGTTGATAGCTTCATTTTCAGATTCTCCATCAGTTATTTCAAGGAGTCGATGTTCGCTTGGTGTTGCCACAGAAGGGATTTATCACCTCTGGAGTTATTATGAGCTGATAATTCTGAATTATTACTTCTTCCCTTGAAGGAGTTCAAGTCAATTCAGGTCTGTCATGTTCTGAATCATGCCCACAACATTAAATACAACTGCTGTGCATTAGCATTGAACAATGCTAATATGTTATGGTAATTTTGCTGCAGGGGGTTGCAGTGCTTCACCTCTTTTACCTCTTAGATCAACAAATTATGTATTCTGCCCAAGGGTGGCTAAGCTTGTTTATTTTATACACTACATTAACAAACGCTCCAGTTTGGTTCAAGTTTTGGATGCATCAGCACCTCTGATTAGAATTGATTTATTATGTTTTTTAACCTTTTATTATATAAAAAAAATTGCTTTTTATCCAGGGTTGTTTTTCAAAATCATGAGTAGCCTTAGCTTCTTTGTGGATGAGGAGAGAAAAAAAGATGCACATTGTGTGCAAGCAGTTTTATGTCAGAACTCATTTCACAATCTTGAGCTGCATGTCATTTTGTTTTACTTCTGCAGCTTCTGCCGGTTTGGACTATATAACACAAATGCACAGCAAAGTGGAAGTAATACTTAATATGGCCTGACTGGATGTAGCAGTTTATTTCTGCTGTCCAAAAGTTGCATCTTATGGGTCATTTTGTGATGCATTCTGATTCCCTTTAATCCATGCAAAATAAAGAGTCAGAGGCCATACCTCTTGAACATTTTCATGCTTTGAAATTTGTGGTTGTATCATGACAGTGCATAGCTTTAATGTGATAGTTTGTAAAATACTAAGTAAAACTTTTTTTATGTTTATATGTACTTTTTTGTAAATTTGCACCAATTTAAAAATTGTATTTCCCCTCGTTCAGTCTGATGCTGCCAAATAAGTTTCTGTCATATTGCCTTCGGTAGTCCCTTGATTAAAGAACAAAGTCCATTCAGTTTCATTTAATCTTAATGTAAATTCAATTGTTCTGTGAAAGCCTTAGACATTTGTTAGACAACATTAGTAAACAAACGGCAACATAGAGACCAGGAAGCACAGCAGACAAGACAAGGAGAAATTAACCAAACATCTCACAGAGGACAATTACGTCTATCACCTCATAGAAGAAAGATTACGGCACAACTACAAATTTATCAGGACATAGCCATCCCATAAAACGTGGTAGAGGCAGCATCATGCTGTGGTTCTCTTTTTTTTCTGTAGGGATAGGAAAATCAGAGTTCATAGGAAGATGGATGGTGCTAAATACAGTGCAGTCCTAAAAAAAAAAACAGTGAGATGCTCCAAAAGACTTCAAAAATTACCAGTATTATATATCTTGAAACCTGTTAGTTTTTTAAATCCTCTGAAGATAGATGATTTCAATTAGTTAAATTGAAATTGTGAGGACAAATCAAACAAGATCAAGATTTATGGAAATCTTTGTAAAAATAATTTTGAACACTGTGCCATGTCAAGGATTTTCAATTATTTGTAGTTTAGGAGGAGCTGCTTTGCTTTTTCATTTACATAAGCTATTTGTTGCACATCAATCATTTTACGTTAGAAAAGCAATTACGTTTAAATGCTGTCACCTTAAAACCAAAATCAGGTCTGATTAGCAATTCTTATTGGGCTATATAAATGCAAGGACAAAAACAGTTTAGTTAGTTAACTTTAGGGTGTTGATGTGTTATTACTAGTCTGATGTCATGAGTGCAAAGAACTTAATGGCAGAGATATACATCAGCATATGTGTACGATCTAATTAAACACAGCCCAGTTTGCAGATAAAGAAGCGCAATGACAATTCACTGAGGCAAACTGCTCTAGCAGACAATAACCGGAGCATTTGCAGCTTTATTAATAATTTAGTAGCCAAACTGAGCCGAGGGCAGTCACAGAGGGTGCTCTGAAGCACTCTTAGCCATCGCCCGAGGCTGCAGAAGAACATGCAAGGAGCTTCCGCACAGAGAAGACAGAACGTTTTATTTTTTGTTTGTTTGTTTTGTTTTTTAGTCTGGGCCCTCAATGATGTGAAGAAAATTGATGAGCAAAAACCTAAACATGGCAGCGTGTTATTTTGATTGAGCGTGGGCAAATTTACACTGAGTCCCGTGTGTAAAATCAAGTAGATGGGTGTGCTCAGATAAAAGGCAGAGGGGAACATTACTGAATCAACCATGCATTCTGAATGTGTAAATTGAAGATTGTAATTGAAAATCATCTGGATTATTGTGCTACCCTGGTGAACATCGCAATTTAAAGTAAAGCCTGCATGCCAGAATCTCTTCTAAACAGCCACTGATGAAAATAGAATAGGAGTGAGGAGGTGGTAGTATTTGAAAACAGGTCATCATCTAATAGCATCAGAAAAGAAAATTCATGTTTCTTTAAGCCGGGGTCTGTAATGTGGGGCAATAGTGCCATCTTTTGGTAAACCAGGAAGCAGATTATGAATCAGACCTCTTGCTAGATTATCACTCGAGCAGAGAAGACCTCACAGCTGCTGGTGAGATTTTTTTTCTTTTTTTTTCCTTCTCCCCCTCTCTTCCTCTCAGCCATCAATATAACTCGTGCCAGATTCAGTGGAACTGATGAGTTTGGCTACACATCGTTTGTGGCCTACACCTCCATTCCCAGCCTCAGTTTCTTCTACGAGTTCAAGTTGAGGTTCACGCTCGCAAATAATTCATCTGCTGCCAGAGACAACCTGATTCTGTTTGCTGGACAAAAGGGACAAGGTGAGCTGAACCCTGTCACCCACAGAGGTGCTTTAAAGGAATCAACCCAGCAAGTGAAGATAGAAAACTGATCCGTTTTTAGGTTATATAAGCCATTTTGATCATTTCCAGTTTATGGTAATGTACTAAGTAAGGGACTTTCCCTCTCCTCTAAACAAAGACACCATCTCCCTAGGGGCTTTTTTTTTTCCCCTGATGCTGATGAACATTTTCACAATCCAAAAATCACAGGATTTCCAGCTGATGTTTTATTGTTTCTGACTTGCGTGCTGCAGAGTTGTGGCGGCTCACGCAAACCGAACATGCAAACCAATCATCCTGAGAGTTTTAAAATGAATAACTTCAGACACGCTTTGAGGCGAGATGCTGTTGGCAGCTCTCACAATAAATTAGCAGGGTTTTTTTTTTTCCTCCGCGGGGTCAAATTCGGTTGCAGGTAACTGCTGCGCCATTGTCAGCGGCACATTTCATCTAGAGCAAAAAAAGAGGGATAAAAAAAAAATCACATCTTACAGACATATGCACTTGTTTTCTCTTGAGAGATCAGTTCATCAAGGTGGAGGCAAAACAATACAAGAGCAATGCGTATAATGAAACACTTGTGAAGAGAGTGTGCTGTGACTGTACGCTTGGAGCAAAAGGCACAACATAAGAATAGATTAAATGTGAACATCTAATGAAGTGGCATCTCTTGTCAGCATCATCAAGGAATGTAGTAGCACTAATTATTTGACGTGGGCTCAAGAAGCACACACACACTTTGCTGAAGCAATAACGGGGAGCCAGCGCCTCCGTATTTGTTTGCATCCATGCTGAAAGTTTTGGAAAATCTAACTTCTAATGTGAATACATTATTTGTTAAGAAAAAAAACTATTAAGAAGTAATTATTTTTAATTAAATCAGCAGAGCCATTCAAGTAGAAAAGATGTGTCTTAAGTCGTAAAATGGCAGCAAGAAAATTCTCTTAAAATATGTCCATTATCCACAGTCTGAGCAATAATTTACATTTAAAACAACTGGAACTGTGACAAACAAGGCTGAACAAGGACCTAAATTCAGCACATATTTTTTTTTTCTGTCTGAAATTATAAGAAATACTTTCTGTCTAGGTTTTATGCACATTTTTACCATCACCAGTGATCATATGAAGAATGCAATATGTACCTATGTCTAAGTTAGGACGTTTACTTTACATTTCCGATCATTACTAATGACCTCCATGACCACATGTTTTCAGGCAATGACGGGGACGACTTCCTTGTTTTAGGACTACGAAGCGGCAGAGTTGTTCACAGATTTAACCTCGGGTCAGGAATAGCAACCATAGTCAGCGATCGGCTCAACTATCACATCGTCATCCACACCGTTATCTTTGGAAGGTCCAAAAGAACAGGGTGGCTGAAGGTAATTCAATGCTTTGTTACATTTTTGCGTTATTTCTTTGATTTTCACAGCGGTTTGTTCATCGTCTGTCTTAGTAGAAGATCATTTTCTTTTTAGCAAAAAACTCATTTGTAAAAGAATATGACAAGTTTCAGACTGAAAAATGTTTGATTCCAGTCTCCCCGCCAGTTTCTCGTGGCATCTGTGGTCAAATATAAAGCATACTTAATAAAATGTAAAAGCCTTACTTTAAGATTCCATACCGTGAATAAGCATTCACGGTTAACTTATTAACTCATTAACTTATTCCTTTTTGTTAAACTTGGAACATGACAGGAGCGCATATACTGAACAATGCTCATATACTCAAAATGATGTCCAAGTATTTGTTATGCTGTTGTGTTTTCTTGTAAAGCATTCACTTTCTTTTCTGAACAAGTCAATTCACTGTAGTAACCAGTGAAACAGGATGTTTGCATCATCTGACGTTAGTGTAAAAATCTGGAGGCAGTGATTCTTTTTTTTTTTTCTTTTTGTCTAAAACAAGGTTTGAGAGCGTTGGTGACTCGGTGCCCTATAAAAGCCTGTTTAGAGGCAAAAACCTGGGAGGGTGACTATTAAGTGGACACGGACTGAGCGATAAATCTGAGATTGCACATTTCGCCAGGTTCAGCAGATTGTGAAATTGTCCTCCTACTCCCGACGCCTACAGATGCGAGGCTCCGGCGTGAATATTGATGTTTCACCATACGTCTTCCTCAGGTTGACGGGCAGCGGAACAGAACAGGATATTCTCCTGGACCTCTGGTGGGCCTCAATGTTTTCAACCAGCTCTTTGTAGGTGGATATAATGAGTTCACCCCTGAACTGCTGCCACTTGGCTCCAGATTCCGTCAAGGCTTTCAAGGTAAGACTTCAATGGCTTTATTACAGCCCAAAAACTGCTATCTGCAGCGGGAGCACTGGGGCTTGGACTTTCTCCCAGGATCTTTGTCTTTGTGCAAGCAGAGGGAAGGTCTGTAATGAAAAGGGAATTACAGGCCAGAACAGAGCTTTGAGGTTGATTGTATCTCCACTCTGTAATTGCTTCACACCCTGTACAGTGTGTTGTGTGTAAATTCATTCCACTACTGATAAGTCACTTGAACAAGGGCACTATCCAAATAATCTTTTGTCAACACCAGCGTCATTTATGCTCTCTCCCTGGCGACCCTCTGTGAGAACTGATTTTGGAGGGTATTCATTTTGCCTACTAATGTGAAGTGCTGTGCAGCAAAAATTGCCACCACTGTAATGATGACAGCCGCTATGAATAGCGCCATAACCCTATTTGGCAATCTCTGCACCACAGCAATGAAGCTTGTCATTATGAAAAAAAAAGTCACGGCTGATCAGTTTGAGTGGAACAAAAGCTTTTTAGTCATAAGGGACCGGAGTGCTTTGTATGTTTTCTTCTTTATCATCTAGAATTCATTTCTCTGTTCGCCAGACAAGGCAAAAATCAAATCAACCAAAGTAAAGACATTGTTCTTTTCCTGCTGTGTTAACTGTGTCACTATCGCCTGCTGTAAAGCGCTACCTGAGCAGGGCCACACCGGTGGAACCATAACCTTTCTACTCAGGATGTAATGAGAACTCATGAGCGTCTAATCAGATCTGTGTGACCTTCCTCGAGCCCTAATCATGATGGCTGGCAGTGAACACACTGATAATGCACTTCAGTCCCGGTTATCAACAGATCCACACTCCCCTGCTGGAAAAGTGAAAGAGCAGGCTGTGTGGCTGCCGCAGCAGGGGGATAGAAAGTCGCTCTGTTTAGACTGCTGATCAAATAAACAAAAACAGAAATGATTGCCCTCACGTTTCTGTCGCTGATTCCAAATACAGCCACTTGCAAAAGTATTCGTACCGCTTGAAACTTTTTACATTTTGTCACACTGCAACTGCAAATGTATACTATGAGGATTTTGCAGTTGATGGAAAAAGATGTAGTCAAAAATGTTTCCAAAGAAATATAAAAATCGCGCCATGCATTTTTCTTCATCCCCCGTGGGTCAATACTTTGTAGAACCGCTTTTCAGTGCAATTGCAACTGCACATTTATCGGATAGTGTCACATCTAGAGATTAGAAATATTTGCGCATTTACTTTATCTCCACACATCAACTCTAACCCTTTTGTGGTTTGTGACAAATTGTAAATACGACTCGGTTTGCTTATTTTCCAAGAATAGCTTTCTTCTTCCTTTTCCATTTCATCTCCGTTCCACAAATTATTAGGCAAAAATGTTGAAATGATGCATCCTACACCTTCCACTTCACAATTATGCAATGATTAGTGTTGGCCTGTCACATAAAACGTCAGTAGATTAAGATTAAGTTAGGGAAATGTTCTGCTATGAATCTGGGTTACGTTGTGTCACAATGCAAATTATTTACAGCCTTTGAAAGAACATGCGGCGTGCAACTGCTGAATCTAACTCTTTGAGTTTCTTGGTTGAACGAACAGGTACACAGCTAAATCGAGGCAAACCGTCTTTTCTAATCTTCCTTGTTAATTTTCTGGGAGTTTGTTGGGTTTTTTTTTTTGTTGTTGTTTTTTTGACGCTGCGTGTTTGCATCACAACAACCACTTGAATCTGCCAAGCAGACAGCATCATGCCATGAATATTCATGAATGAGCATGACATTTCCCAGGCATCCTGTTTATGCCAATGACTAATGCAGCTGAGAGAAAAGAGTCTGTATGGGCAGATGACTGTGAGGGTCGAGTTCGGCCCTTTTTATTTATAGAAGGCCCCGAGCGCTGGAGGTGCAGGCCAAAACAAATATTTTCTCGCTAAAATTGAATTGTAATAGCAAAAAGCAAACGTGGAGATGGATAAGCTTGATAGCAGATGGAGAGGATCTCATAGAGGACCGTCAAATTAAAAAGTAGACGTGTGGTGCAAGTCGGTGGATTTAATAAATATAAATATGGTAATATTACTACTAATAATAGAACTACTCCCCATTTTTTGATTGCATATAGTATTTTGCATGTATTTATTTTTTGTCTATTTTGTTTTATTTTATTTGATCATTTATTTTAACTTTTATGCGTGTTATTATTATTATAGCTTCATTATTTTCCCATTATTTTCGCCATTTTGGCTTCATTTTTGTTTATTAAATGATGCCATTGTGGAATCTGTAGTTTTGTACATACCAGATCATTTATGTTTAAGG
>NW_006799954.1:1156616-1182869 GCF_000485575.1 Poecilia formosa | reverse complement strand
TTTTTTTTTTCTGTATCTGTTGTTACACATGTTTTTGTTTCTTGTATTAGTCACTTTTCCCCTCTTCCTCCTTTTCCCTGAATCCTTGTTGGTGTAACAATCAACCTGTACGCCCACTGCAAGTGCTTTATACTGTTCCCATCCGTATTTGGATCACACTTTGGATCTGAACTTATGTCCACTTGCTTAAAATAAAAAAATGCCTCTCTAACATCTGTATCGGCTCCCTTCACAGGGTGCATCTTTGATGTTCAGTTTCGGACCAGGAGAGATGGGAAGTTTCAAGCGTTGGGGCAACCTGCAGGGCTTCCAGCCTTCGGGCGTAGTGTGGGTCAATGTGGAGTCACCCCCTGTGTTCATGTTCACTGCAGGAATGCAGGGACGTGTGTGGACTCTGGTTCATCTGTCTAGTGAGTTAAAAAATCTTTGGGATTCATTGGGTTATATTTTGCAGTGATTCCATTTTGTAATGGCTAGATTTTAATTATACTGAACAAAAGTATAAATGCAACACTTTTGTTTCTGCTCCCATTTTGTCATGAGCTGAACTCAGACATCCAAACATTTTCTACATGCAAAATAAACCCATTTCTCTCAAGTATTGTTCTCAAACCTGTCTGTGGAGGTCCCGTGCTGGTGTGGTTACACGTGATTTGAGGTTCTGAGCCCAGTTGGAGGTGCTGCCAAATTTTCTAAAACGCTTTTGGAGATGGCTTATGCCAGGTCACAGGTTCCCTGAAAACTTGTGACATCTGCGGCATTGTGCCATGTGACAAAACTGCCCAATTCACAGCGGCCTTTTACTGTGACCAGCCTGAGGCACACCTGTGCAGTAATCATGCTTTGTAATCAGCATCTTGATAGGCCACATGGATTATCTTGGCATAGGAAAAGTGCTCACCATCACAGACCTAGACGGATTTGTTAACCGCATTTGGGAAAAACACATCTATTGTGTCTATAAAAAAAAAGGTCTGGATGTTTGACTTCAACTCATGGCAAAAAGGGAGCAAAAACAAACGTGTTGTGGTAATATTTCTAGTCAGTGTTGTTGCAAAGCATATAAGTAAAGGGAATGGCAGAATTTACAGGTGTTACAATGTGCTCGACTGTTCCCATGTACAGCTGCCAATGCCCGCCCGGATGGAAAGGAACCCTCTGCACTGAGACCGTGTCTGTGTGTGATCCTGAACACCGGCCCCCTCCTCTCTGTACCCATGGCTCCACCTGCATCCCTCTGCCGAATGGATATACCTGCCAGTGCCCCTTGGGGACTGCAGGACTCCACTGTGAGACAGGTTGCAACGCAGAACCTATCAATCCTTTTTTTTTTATTATTTATTTATTTATTTATTTTATAAAGCCTCCTGCAAAAGTATTTATAGCTCTTGTACTTTTACACATTACACTGCAACCGGAAATGGCGATATATTTTTAGAGGGACTTTCTGTGAAAAAACAACAAAAAGTTGTGCTTAACTGGAGAGTTTTTATATGAAAAATTATCATCCATTTGTATTTTGACTCCTTTACACTGATGCAACTAATTGCCTTCATAAGTCATGCATTTAATAAAAAGAGTTTCCCTCCTGACCATTTAGGAAAAAAATAGACATCTTTTTCTACCTTAACCAGTAGGCTTTGCACGGTCAACATTGATCAGAGAAGCAGCCAACAAGCTGCTTACTCTGGTGGAGTTGCAGAGATCCACAGTTCAGGTAGGATAATCTGTCATCTCTACAGTTCTCAAATCTGGTCTTTAATGAAAAAGGTCTGTGAAGAAAGACATTATTCAAAAAAAATGTTTTATAGTTTGCTATGCGTTATGTTGGGGACACAGAAAGCCTGAGACAAATCAGTGCTATATGTGATGGAAAAATAACTCTGCACATCATCTTGAACACACAATTCACAGTCAAACGTTGTAGCGGCAGCACAATAGTGTAGGGATGTTTTTCTTCAGGAAAAAAAAATGTTCAGAGTTATAGAGAAAAATACTTGATGGAAGTGTTTTTGAAGCTCATTCTCTTATTTTATAAAGAAAATTGACCAAATTTTATATCAAAGCTTGTGCAAGGCTGGTAGAGACATCTCTCAAATGAGTAAGTGGTTGAAAAGGGCTTTTAACATCCACTTGTTAAAAGCTGGGTGATTACAAATTCAGGGCAGAATTACACATTTTTAATAGCAAAAAAAAAAAAAGTAACGTTTCCTTTTCTTTCCTCTTCACAAATATACAGTATTGTGAGTTGATTTATCAAGTCAAATTTCTGTAAAATATATTGATGTTTGCAGATGTAATGTTACACAAATTTAAAAAGTTCAAGTGGTTCGAGTATCTTTCAAGGAACTGCATACTGTTTATATTTTTATAAGGCAAATATCTTCTGTGGGTTACTTTTTTTTAAGTTAACTTGTGCCTTGTCTTTTCCATTCAGCTGTGAGGATCACAGACCCATCCTTCAGTACTAACCAGTCTTCGTGGATGTCATTTCCTCCAATGAGCATTCGGCACAGGACTGTTGTTGAACTGCAGTTTCAGCCTTTGTCACCTGATGGCATCCTTGTCTATTCTGCACAGCATCTTGGTGCCAGAGCAGGTGATGACGTTTAATCTATAGTTAAAGATCACCTTCTTCCTGCATACTTTGTGCTATTTCAACCATTCAACTTTTCCCATATTCTGCTCATTAAGTGTGTTATAACTATGTCTTTTGGTATTAACATCCTCTATGGTTTATGAAATTTTCAGCTTTTTCTGCTCATCTTGGGCCCAATTGAAATAAAATTCTGCTAAGTACTTTGACGTAGTTGCATCTAGAAACACTATTCAAACTTTAAACATTCGGCCTATCCTTAACTTACTTGTTTATCTTAGCTTTTGTCATGTCTTGTACAGATTTCATAAAATCCCTCTTCAAGTTTTTCCCTACATTATGCTTAGTCTGGGGTAAAAGACACTAGTGAAGTGGTAGTGAAAGACACTGGTTCACTACCAACCTTCCTTCCTCTGAGCCTCGTCCTAAACCTCCTTTCAACACCACATCCAACTCTCCCTCCAACACTACCTCCAACCATAATTCCAGCCCTCATTCCAACTCTGCATCCAACAACCAAACCTAACTCAAGCCATATTTCTAATCCTAATCCAACCTCTTCCCAACCATTGCTAATCATTGTGCTTCTGTAAAATAAAACAATGACAACAAAGTTCTCAACCAACAGCTTACCCTGCTTGTCATAAGTCAACATTTGCAACATCTACATTCACAATAAGTGCCAAATGCTAAACATTTTTGTGCTTTACCAAGAAGAATTATACAGAAATACCTACAAATATGATATTTTGAACCGTTTTATCCACCACAAAAAATAAATATTGACAGCTAACAATAGAAATGCTTTGTTTTTTTGTTGTTGTTTTTTTTCAGGAGATTTCTTCTGTCTCTCCTTGACATCTGGGTTTGTCCAGTTGAGATACAATTTAGGTGATGGCACCCATGTTCTGCAGTCAATCCGGACTGTGGACCTGCGTGGCAGGAGATGGCATGTGGTGAAGGCTGGCCGAACCGGTCACCAAGGCTTCCTCAGCCTGGACAGCGAGGAGGTTAGAGAAAACAGGACTGAGGGGATGACTACACTCGATGTTGCAACTAACATATTTGTCGGAGGGGTGTCCACTTTGAGCTTTGTCTGCCCTGAAGCAACTGAGCATGAACCAATGAGCTTCACCGGCGGCCTGCGAGAACTCATAATCAATGGTCGAGAACTTGAGCTAACAGAGACAGGAGCTATTGGTGGAGCAAACATCGAGGACTGGGAAGGCACAGCCTGTGGATACAAAGTGTGTCATAACGGCGGTCAATGTAAAGCTACAGGGGCTGACTCATTCATATGTACATGTCCGTCATTATGGACTGGATCTCAGTGCAACAAGTCTGTAAGCTGTGTAAACAACAACTGCAGGCATGGCTCGATATGTGCTCCATCTCCATCTACTGTGCTCTCCTACAGCTGCATTTGTCTCTTAGGATGGGGAGGAACACATTGCGACACTAGACTGTCCACAGACATATTCAGGTTTGTTGGAAACTCTCACATTAAATACAAAGATCAGAGGTTTAACACGAGAAACCTGAAATTCACACAGGTTTCGTTTAGTGTCTATGCCAGTTCAAGTGACGGTTTGATAGTGTGGCTAGGGATGGCCGAACAGGAAGATGATGACTACCTTTCAGTTGGACTTGAGGAAGGAAATCTGAAGATTGCAGTTAATCTTGGAGAAAGACTTACCCTTCCAGTAACTTTTAGAAATCACAATTTCTGCTGTAGAAGATGGCATAACGTGTCTTTAAGTCTTAACCGAACTGTTATTCAAGCGTTTCTCAACAACGAGGAAATCCTGTTTGAAGATTTGGACCCATTTGAGAGATATGTAGCCTTAAACTCGGGGGGTGTGGCTTACTTTGGCGGGTTTGAATTTTACAGAAATGTATCAGTGGTCACCTCTGGGATATTTTCAAAGGGTTTTGAAGGAAGTATTAGAAATGTGTTTTTGTTCGGAGATGGGAACCCGGTGCTTTTTCATAAAAACAGTGAAGGCTTTAATATTTTTGAAGGCACTGAATGATAGTAAAACTCTTAACTTTGGATATCTACAACTTTGGATATTTATTGAAGACTGTATGTAGTTTTGTAGCGTAATAGTGATTTAACCGAGTTGCATTCAAAACACACAAAAAAAATTATGAATAAATCATATTTATGAAGAATTTGAAGTTCTCTATTTCACTTTATTTATTTATTTTTGTCCTGGTAATAATTTAGCATCTTTCCAGAGATTGGCCATTCATGCACTCACTGGTCATTTTATTATGCACATCTTGCTATTCATGGGTTGAACCCCTTTTAGTACATTAGAACTGCCTTAAGTGGCATAGATTCAACAACTGTTAGAAACATTCCTGGGAGATTTTGACATAATAGTATAACCCAATTCCTAAAGATTTGTAGGATGAACATTCAGGTTTGAACTCTCCCGTTCCACCACTTCCTAAAGGCGACTAATGAGGAGTTTGGAGTTCAGATAAATCCACTTTTAGAAACTATTTTAGATTATGTAAACTTTGTGGCATGAAGCATTATCTTGTCAACAGTACTTATCAGGACCGGACATGGTTGGTAACATTAACCAAGCAGGCTGTTTGATTCTCAATTGTCAACATAGTATTTATACAAGACAGGTTGGATCAATGGTTTTGTGGTCCTGCTGTGTTGCAGCTCAAACTGAGACGAACATCAAATTATTGTTCTGTAACTATCCAATTTTGGTGAGGTTGTTTGAATTGCCACCCGTTTCCTCTTCTTAGGCTGACAATGCCTGATCTGGTCTTCTGCAGCTGTAGCCCATCTGCTTCAAGTTTCAATATGCTCTGCATTTAAAGACTGATTATTTACCTGGACCAGATCCAGATACGGAGGCCTCAGTCCTCGACGTGGCCGTCGCAGGTTTGAGGCCCTGTCTTATGACCACTCCTCAACCCATTTTCCTGTCTGACCACTATCAAATAAAGACCAAAGCTGGAATCTTAAATGTTCACCTTAGAAAAACTCTGCATTGACTGGTTACCACTATCAAGGTACAACAAGGCTACAAAATGTTATGGTTTTAATAATGTAAATATTGTCTGCCAAACTGTGGCTTTGGGCTTCAAATCCTGTTTTCTCTGGCATTACAAAGTAAAGCATAGTCCCTCCCTTAAATGTTGCAATGATTTAGCCAAATGCTGTTCAGTTGGTTGACAAAAAAACTTCTGCTGCTGCTACTTTTTCCTCAATTGCAAGAAATATAAAGTCAGCTGTGGGCAAATACGTCTGCCTGTGAACACCACCAAAGGTATGGTGTGGAAACTAAAGGACTGCCACCCATCACGCTTTTCAGGGCAACACTGTTTTAATTGGTTTTAAATAAAAGCAGATCATGCTATTCATTTTTTTAAACGTGTGTTAACACTTGTATATTTTTACTGAACGTAGCAACTTAAAAAAAAAAGACCCAACTTTGGTAATAATTACCAATACAAAAGGATTAGTTTTATTATGAACTGTACATAAACACACGGTGCAAAGGCACACATCTCTAGTGTATATTACAAGCCAAAATGTACACACTTTCTCAACCGAAAGCTTATAAAACATTGAAGCAGTTTAAAAGAAATTAAAATAGGAAATAAAGCACAAAGCTGCTGTTTAGATTTTCCGTAATTAAATATTGTGTTAAACATTCAAGCTAAAATGTGGAGCTCATCTTATGTTCTCCGTTCGCCCACATTGTTGCATGTGACCGGGAGACTGATAGTACAGCAGTATAATATAAACAAGATACAGAAGAGATAAATCGTTAAACCATTCCAGTATTCTTTTGTTGGTCTGAATAAAAAAAAAACAAACAAAAAAAACAGCTGGGATCTCATTTGGCTGCACCATTAATAACATAAAATGGAACTTCACTGTTGTATAAAATAATTTTATCAATTGCCAGTGTAGAAAAGTGGCATGTACCAGCCATGTGATCAACACGCTTCAAGTCCTTAAGAGCTCAAAACACTCTTTAGGCAGGATTTAAAACAAACAAACAAAAAAAACAAAGCAACAGTATTACGACGAGTAGCTGTCTTTTGAACTTCTACGTCCGTTCTCGTAGTCAGAGTCCCGCCTGTGCCTGTGTCTGTCCTTGTGATGGCCGCTGTAATCGTTGCTGTGGTGCCTCTCTTTCCTCCTCTCGCCGTGGCGGTCTTCTGAGTGGCCGTGGTGCCTGCTCCTCTCCCTGTGCTTGTCGTCGTCGCCGTACCTTTTCTCCCGCTCCCTGTCGTGGTGCCGGCTCTTTTTCTCGTGGTACGAGTCCTTGTGGTAGCTGTGCCTCCCGTAGTGGTCTCTGTCTTCGGTGTTTCGCGGCCTCTCCCAGGGGTCGGTGTAGCGCTCGTTTAGAAGTTTCTGGTCTCTGGCCCCGGATGATAAATGGCTGGTCGGCTCTGAAAGGCTTTCGGGATGCGGAGGAAGGGCCTCTGAAGTGCCGTCCTGATCTCCCTGCATGTTAACATTCTGGTCTTCTGTGTTCAAGTTGGATATAGTGTTAGAAGTCGTGGCACCTAAGTTGTTACAGCTGCCAGAGACTGGCTCAGAGGCTTCTGTGTTTGACAATTCTTGATGTCCTTGGACTTCGGGAGGATTCGGATTTTGACTAACTGCAGCACCAGGATGAGTCGGGCTTGGATCTTCCTTACTGGGAAATGATTTACAAGTGGGTTGATTTATTTCTTCCAGCTTGTGCCTGGCCTGCGAGAGCTGCAAATATCCTTGGTGAAATGGTAACAGTGGATCTTTTTTAATACTGCTTGACACGGGGACTGGTTTAGGACCTGAAACATCAGGAAGGCAGGCTTTCTCCTTTTGTAGCACCATTGTTTTATCTTCGTTCTCTGAGGAATACGCTGAAGACTTTTTCAGTATTCCACTTAAAGGAGCTTTTGAGCTGTTTGTGTGATCTGCAGTAGCCTGGGATTCTGACTGCAGCGGCGAATTCCCTTCACTTGTTTCCTTTTCAGATTCAGACAATGGGCCAGAGCTGCTTTTGTTTGCTGAGGCAGAACCGCCGGTTTCAGTGCCACTCGGATATGCCGACATGCTCACCAGGAACGCTTCAGTCGATACATCTGGGGGCTTATCTTTCAGTGTGATTGATGTGTGATGGACCACAACAGGAGAGACTTTTCCCGAGGAGGTGTTGGAAGCAGACGCGTTAGACGGACACGGCGGCTCCGGTTCAGCTCTAACAGATTTAGTTTCTTTCTTCCTGATGAGAAAACGAGAAGAGGCACCAGCTGTCGGACCCTTTGAGTCACTGGCTGATGCATCCGTTTTGGGAGCAGGCTTGGTCTTCGGGGTGTCGTGTCCTGTTGTCGCGGGTTTATCTCCGACATCTGGCAGAGGAGGTAATTCCCCTCCCCATCCCACTAACACACCTGGAAGAAAGCGAAGCGGCTTTTGTGCCTCCTGGTTCCCTGGCTCCTCTGCCGCAGCCGGTTCTTCAGAGGAATCGGCAACAGGCTCGTCTTCGTTAGTATCGAGGGGTTTTTCCACCTCTTTTTTGAGGGAAGCGGTCAGAGAAGACAGGAACAATTTTTCCTCCTCCTCAGTGGTTCTTGTGACTTTCGTGGTAACTGTGATGGGCTTGGTTTCTGGGACAATCCTCGTAGATTCATTCACGTCCACAGTGAGGAAATCTCTTTTTGGTCTCTGGCGAATGATGAGTCCAAGGAGGAGATTGGAACGGTTGCTTTCCAAACCTATCAGAGATATCGATTATTTCGAAGTGTTGCATGAGGAAGTTCACAAAATGAAAACAAAACAATTACAAACGCTCTCTTGCCCTAGTTACCTGGCCCGTCAAAGGGAACAAGCTGATGAGGAACTTTTTCTGTGGCACCAAGGGGAATGAGATACATATCCTTCACTTGTCGCAGGTTATTGGATACGACCCCAAAACGCCTACGGCTGCTGAAGTAGGCATAAAGAAGAGTATAGGAGATCTCATCTTCTTCTGTCTCCGGGGAGAAACGAACCAGGCACACCTCCTTTAATGAAACAAAATCCATGTGTTGGTTAAAAAAAACAACAACATTTAATTACATTATAAATTATTGCATAATTAAATTAGGCATCCACTTTAAGTCAGGCCACAGCTTCTGACCCATTAAAACAATACCAGTCATTTTTGTTTTATTGAGCGTTCAGCCGTTGAAATATGAAAATGTTGGCATGCAATTTGGCATTCTCAGAAAGAAGGTAAGGATCTACACTCTCAAAGAATACAAATAAAAACTGCTTTTTTTTTGGTAATAATAGTCACTACCTGCACTAATCGTTAATATAAGATGCTGAAGGAACTTTAAAATGTCATCTCTGCAATAATTTTGGCTTTGTCCTAAATAACTAAAGATGGTGTTTTATGGGAACAGGACTGCTCTCCCACACACAGCATGACATAACTGTGATTAATGAAAGCCATTAATGACCGCTCATAGCAGAAAAGCTAGGAAAAATATTTCTTGAATCCCACTAATTTCTGTTCAGTGTGTCTCTGTGATTTACTTATTTTTCCTAATAACTTTGAGTCTGTAAAATAAATGTTAGGTGCAGAAAAAATTTGGAATCCAACTTAGAAAACTTCTATATGAAGTAAAATCCTTGACGTTTCATCCACGTCCATCAAGATACTTAAACTAAATTAATTCAGGTGGAGATTGCTACCTCATATTTTAGCTTTTGCTCGATTCTAAAGGAAGAAAAAATGCCCAATACTCACTTTTGTCCCAGTTGCCCGAATCTTCTCTAAATAGTCCCAGACTGTTTGAGGACTTATCCTTCCACCAACCTGGATGCTGTCTGGAAGGTCCTATTGAGACAAAAAAAGAAAAAAAGAAAAAAAAAGGCATTTAACGCAGTACAAACCAACAAAATTAGAAACGCAAATTTACCAGATTTTTAAAAACCGTTTAAAGCTATTTACTGGTGTTGAGACGCTTTACCAACGTCGAGAAAGAGTCGCATGCTGTTAGACAAAAGGTTCATTGTAAAGAGCTATATTTTTGATGATTCTGTTAGACACTAAGGTCCATTCCTCAGAGAAACAGAAACTTATCAGGGACTCAGAGACATGGTGTGATTTCAGGGAGTCTTCAGTCCATATAATCAGCTACCCTCCTCCTTCTCCTCAGACGCTGCACAGACTTTTTTTTTTTTAAACTCTTCTCGAATGTAATGGTAAAATCGTCTCCTTTCAGCGCTGAAAGTGAATAAAATAAAGTCTGAATGCTTTTCTTGGCTGATTTTATGCTCCATGTGTCAATACAAATTATGATTCATCAATCAGGATTTTCATTCTCAACACTGGATACTTAATTTTTATTTGACAAAGTAAAATTGTGTTGCTTTTTTTTAATTATTATTATTATTATTTTACAGTATTAAATTTCTAAGCAGTGCAAGGACGCTGCAAGTATCTGGGTCACGTCTCTGCAGTTCTTGTGCCTGCTTCACAGGTAACAGCCACTTACGGTGCAGTCAAACGATTTGAGCCTTTCTGACTTTTTTTTTTTTTTTTCGTGTGTGTTGAAGTTACTCCCTGAGTGTTGTTGAGCTGTGTAAGAGGCGCACAGCTGCTAATCCAGACACTTCTCATAGGCTGCACCTGAACGCCTATTTCCAACTGCACTTCGCTGTAGTGTTTACTTTTTACGAGAGAATCTGAACATGGTTCTCCGCATCCACTCTACCTCCGATAAGTTGTCCAAAATGCCTGAGACGGGAAAAGCTTTTGTCACAAGTTTTGCCACCGAGTGCATGTGAATGAATCCTCGCCACAGGGACTTCAAGTTGGAAAGGAAAGCGGCTTCTTCATCTCTTCCAGCCACGTGATCTGACCTGCAGCAAAAAAAAAAAAAAAAAAAGTGAGAAAAACTTGCAAGAGGCAAAGTCATACATATAAGGTCAAACAGTGCTTCCCACCTTGCTTCAAAGCCTGATTTGGCATTTCTGAAGCTCTCCTTCAAAACGGTGAGGTGCAGGTCGTCGTCGACTGGAGGCGGCGGCGTGCTCTTCCCCTCCTCTGATTTAGCTGAATGCCTCCGTACCACTGTGGTTGCAACTTTAGCCACCTTGGTTTGGGCCTCTTCCACTGGGGGCGCCATACGACCTTATAATAGAAAATACAATAAGCCGAGTTGGATGCTTGGAATGCTAACTTAATTTGTAAGATCACAATCAGAAAAATTATTTCTTACCTGTGCAGATTTTGCAATGCAGGTCGAATAAGTGAGACTTGTGTTGACTTGTAGTGTCTTTCTCAACCTTTGTATTCTCTTCTTTTCTTTCCGGGGCTTTGGGGGGTTCTGGTACTTCTTCAGTCACTTTAGGGAGAGGCTCAAGCTAAAAGCGAAGAAGAAGAAGAAAAAACTCAGGGTGTATCATTAAGCAGCTTTTGGCCATGTTTAAGAAAAAGAAAAATTATTTTTGCTTTAAACTTTGGCATTTACCTCTACAGGCTCCGGTGCTTTCATCGGCTCCTGGCTCTCGATTTCAATTTCACCTTTGTGGGTAATCTTAGTAATGGGTCGTCTTTCCACCTCTCTTTGCTCCTTTTCAATCATCTCAATAGTCTAAAACAGAAGAAACACATTTCAGTTTTTTCCCCCCCTCTTACAAATGCAAGCATACTTCAAGAAAACTGACCAAACATATGTAAACTTTCAACATAGAGTAAAAATGACCTCTTGAAATTCACTTCTAATTTCAAAGCTCAACAAGAAGGCCAGTACAAGTCGTCCGTGTGCGCAACAAACAGAAAACATTAAGAATCACATACGTGTCTGTTCTCTCTCTGTCGCCAGGCAGCCAACTCTTTTGAGGCCAGCTCCTCCGGACTCATTCGAATTAAGTTACCAGGAGAAATTTCCCCATTGAGAACCCTTTTGAACAGAACCTGCAAAAGGAAACAATTACAAATTACTAAAAGCAGATGGTATGTAATGGCAAACATTTGAATTAAGCCTGGCATAAATAGGCACTTACATTATTTTTTGTATCCTTTAGGTTAAACATCAAGCTTCTGTACTTGTTCTTGTATTTGTGGTCAGTGTCTTTATAAAGTTGAAACAGCTCTCTTTCAGTCTTCTTGGCAACCTCAGAGGCCCTCTCCTCTGGGATGTTAAGATCTGAATCCTTCAACCTAAAATGAACGAGATGTCAGTTATTTAGAAAATACGCAGATCTTCTGAAAAGTTCTGCATGTTCAGCAAGATGCGCTTCTAGACAAATGGTTGTTAGAATTTCTTTCAGCTAGAATACATAATGTAAAATTCAAAAACTGAGCAGAAGAGGGAGAAGTGTCTTACTTTGAGTGAGACTTTTAATTTTATTATAATTTAAATGTACCTACACGGATTAGGTAAACAGCTGGTTCTTTTCAGACCCAGCATGACTCAGGTGCTTATATCCATCCTTATATTATATACACCACTTCATAACATTTTCTAATATTCAGATAACCACTGAAATCTTCATTAACTAAACCTTTTTTATATCTTCAGTCTCTGATTGCGGAAGAGATGGAAGTATTGACATGAGAACAATTTGCTTTTATTTACATAAACTTGCAATTTTACACACAGTTTAAGTAACAAGCATTTTATTGCAGTCAATATTAAAATATCTGGGTATAAATTCCTTTCAACAGTGCTTAGCACTTTCTTGCAATGTGGAGTTTGTAGTTAACAATATACACATTTAAGACAGTTAAATATATTTTATGAAAAAAAAATAATCTGGGTACATTTAAAACTTTATAATAAGACGTTGCAAAGTTTGTGATGTGACCCATAGTTTCTGCAGAGAATAGCAGTAGAAAATAGCACACAAGTGGTTGTATTTGAAACACTGAATGTAACTAGACAGCCTGCAAGAGAGAAATGACCCCGAGGTCACCCAGATATTGGGTTTTAAGGGGAAAGTCTGACACACATTGCATCACTTCTTTGTTAATGCTGTGGAGCTAAGGGTCTCCCCTTTTCACTCCTGACAGCGCACACACAGAGATGTGAGGTCAAAGGGTTGATTTGTGAGAAAGTGAGTCGTCATGGAAATACGATCAGAAAGGATTAACAGCTGGATTTACTTCTAAAATATACTGACCTCTGTGTGAGAATTTCTCTCAGGGAATCACGCACACTTTTCCTGATTGCCTCCACAGACACGGGTTTCTTCGAAGTCAAAGACACAGCCTTGCTTTTAGATTCATGTTTGGACAGACTACCTGCGAGGAGAGAATGTAAATATGATCAGCCTAGGTGATAAATATTAAATGTTAAAACTGTGAGTTACCAAAAAAAATATGTCAAAGGATTATCAAATTTAACTTCAGCAGAAATTTCAGCAACAACTATTTTAGTAATTGTTTATTCTATCAAATAATCTAACGGTTAATCAGATTTTTTTAAAATTTGAACATTCTGCAGATTTTTTTATTTCACCACTTAAAGATTTGTATACACTATTAGAAACATATTAAAACAATACTGCTTTTCTAAATAAGAAATAAGCATTTTATCACCCAAAATGCAAAAACATAGCATTCCTTTTATAAATGCTTCACCATTTGGAGTAAAGGTTGCATCAGCAACATGTGAAAAGCTCAGCTCTTTCTGCTTGACTTAACAGCAATACAGTGTAGAGCTAATCTGTTGAGGAATTTTTCAATTAATGAATTAATAAGTAGAGAACAAAAGTTGCTTAATAGAGTTTTTTATTCATTTATTTGCAACATTTAAACTAGGTGAAGCTAAAGCTATGCCATTTGAGGAGTTCTGTGTAGAACACATTTAAAGTTTTTTTTTATTATTTTTTTTTTTTACCTTAAATGCAAAATTTATATGTTTATACAATTTTGACTTAATTACTTCTCTGAGTGTTGTTCTTTTAGTAAATTGAATTTTTTTTAAGCCTGTTATTCCAGTTAATAATTAATGGATTGCTAAATATGTTTAGTATGTTAATAATTGATTCATCACAATTAATCTGATAAATTGTTCCAGTCCTAATTTCAAGCATCAAAAATCAAGCCAAAGTTATGAATAAAATTAAAATATATATATTAAAAAAAACACATTTCAATTAAATGTATATGACTGAAAATAGCAAAAAAAAAAAGTAAGTATTTTAGAAATGAAATGGTCTGCAAAGGTGAATCTCAAAATTATTTTCTATTAATAAAAACGTGCTTTTGATCAAATATGCAAGTGCTTAAATTCCTCTCATGTATGTCTGGAAAACACCCCTAAAGATACATACATATATAAAACAGAATAATATTTATAAAAAATAAAACCAACTACTGCAGATTGTTGTTCCACGTCAGTGTCCGGTAAATATTTTGGATATTCCTACAGGGAAGCTGAACCAAGGAAGCCTTCTGGCCTCAAGGCCAACATAATAAAGTTAAAAACAGAACTAGACAGAAATATTTTTTTTTTACATTCACCAGCTTGTTATCCGCACCTGTTTTATGAGCTGCTTCTTTGACATCTGCAGACTGTCTCCTTTCTGTCTCCTGTTTCAAAATAAAAAGAAACGAAATGCATTAGAGATACTACTTAGACAATTCATTAAGACAAACAGAACAAACTGTGCATTAAAAGAAAAGTCCCCAGTGACACAGAAAAGCTAGTAGATTTGGTAGGTGAGATAAGTGTGTGAGAAACTGAATGCGTGAGTGGAATGTGTTATTGAGACACCTGAGTGAACACCTCTCGTTCAGCCAGCCAAAGTAAAAACAAAAAGAGAACAAACCCTTACATAGTGGAAACACTGGCTATGATTAATAGAGGATGAATTAGCTGGGGAAACAAACATCTTAGTAAAATAAAACCAGATAAATAAAAAAAAAAAACAAAAAAAAAAACTGATTATTTAACTGAGACCTCCCAAACAACTTCTGCTTACCTTCCTTACTGGTCTGACGCCCCCTGATGCGAGCGACTGGGACGACCCTGGACGGGGTTTTTGAGGCGGCTTATGATCCTGCACTTCATGAGCTTCTGGCTTGGCCTCTGCCGAGGGCTCAGGATCCACCTTCTTACTTTCCTCCTCACAGCATTTTAAGCACACATACATCTGGTCCTCCTCCTCCATCTCGCGCACTTTGGCAAGGTCGAGACCGACGCAGTCGCCATGGAACCAGTCATCACAACGCCCGCATCCGACCATGAACCTAAGCGAAGCATGAATGTGTTTAAAAAGATGATTCTCGAAACCTGAATTCAGGTATTGTACATGTCATATGTAGGTAGAGAGCAACACTCACATGTTATTATGGTGTTTTTTACACAACCCACAGCAGTTGTTTCCATCCCAGACGCTCTCAGTGTCAGCAGGCTGCTCCTCAACTGTTTCCTTCTTTGCAGGGGGGGCGTTATCTGGAACAAACAGCTCTGGCTCATCCAAAGAGATGCTCCTCGAATTCCTGCTTTTCTGTTTCTGGAAAATCTTTTCAGGCTTTTTGGCTTTCTCCTGTCCTCCATCTTGAGTTTTTAGAGAATTGCCTGGATGATGGTGGTGATGCTCAGCTTTTGCGATATTGTGAGGATTATTTTGCCTAGCTGCTCCCTGATGATCGCCAGCGCGATTAGCCGCTACTGGTACCTTCTTTGCAGCCGAGCTGGGTGTACCTGGTGATTTTGGCTTCATTTTATCTTCGCCTCCGCTGTGCAGCTTCTGAACTTTAGCAGCGGGCTCACTGTGTGTGTTCTCTACGTGCCTTTTCAAAGGAGAAGCATCTTGTTTGTCCTTCATAGACTTCATTTTGTGCAGGTCTTCTCTGGTTTTGGATGGCTTGTCTTGGGTCGTTTTATGCTCCTTATCCGTGTGGCTTGTTTTGGATGAACCCAACTCCTTGTTCTTGTTCAGTGCTGCTCCTTGTTTAGGCTTCGGTGGTGTTTTGGCTGCAGTTTGAAGCTTTTCCTTACCATCAGTCTTATCTTCATCAGCTATATGTTTCTGAATGCTAAGTGGATGTTTGACGCCGTCCTTTCCCTTATGGAATGGCCTTTTCTTTTTTACTGGAATCTTCTTATCTTCGGGTTTCATCTCCTGCGTGGAGACGGTTTCTATTATTGTCCCGTTTGACGTCTGCACGTCGTTCGGGTTTACGTACGGGCCTAAACCGAGATTTGCATCATCAGATAAGCTCTTCTCCGTTACATCAACGGCCGACGCATTTTCTGGAGCTGGGGTTTCTTGCACTGGATTCTGTATGCAAACAGCACCTTCTGGCAAAATGGCCATGTCGATGTCGCCACCATAAGAGAAGCCGTCCTCGAAGCACGCCGGCTCACCCATGTCGAGGCTGTGCGTGTATGAGGGCCCGGGAAGCAACTCAATTTTAAATCCGCCAATTGTGACAGTGAGCCGTCTCAATTCGACTGTAGGATTCAACCACAGTCCACTGTCGAGATCGCTGATGTTAATGCGCCCCCCCAGAGTCAACTCTTTCTTCTGCTGTGCGCCTCTAACTCCTTTCTCAATGAGAAAAGACTTGCTGAGCCATTTGCCGCGTCTCCTTCCCGGTCGTCCTCTGATTAAGGTGTTCTTGGACATCCTTGGCTGTTTGACACTTCTATGATCTGAAGCAGAAGGAACACAAAACAAATATGACTCCTTGTCTTTTAAGCAAATTTCTACATGCTAAAAAGCTCTCTAACGACCAAACACTTAAAGAACAAACTTTTCCCTGTGTAAAACCGTCCTTTGTGGGAAGGGTTTTCACAGCAGATTAGTTAATAAATTTGTAAACAATTTTCTCGCTGACTGTTATGAGCTGGACATAATATCTATATGCAGTTTTTCTAAAAGGATTAAATTAGCATCGGAGATGCACCAATCAGAGAGTTTGTGGTCTACCACTGAAATGGGGACCTGTTGATTTTAGCCTTTCCAATAAAGAAAATGTTTTCTGTCTACTGTCTTAATTAAAAAAAAAACATCAATAAGAGAAAGATGTATTTAAACTTGTGTGAACAAGTGGCAAATATTAATGCTTTATGCTCCGTGTCTGACGGAGGTTAAAAGTTCAAATAATAAAATAAAGCAGCGTTGCGTATCACAGCTAGGTTTTGTGTTGTTTGATGAAGCTCTCATATCTGGAGTTCTTCTGTTTTCTCAATAACTATTAGTGTAAAAATTTAACTAATTTCTACTAAATATTTGCATAAAAACAAACATTTATTTTATAGACTCAAACGACGATGTTGAGCAGCAGACTGTCCATCGACAGCAGCCTTCCTTATCAAACCCCGTGTATATCTAAGCTTAAAAATAAACTACCAATTCTAAAACAAACAAACATCTATTGAAATAACTGAAGCAATCTACAATTTATCAGATCACTAGGTACATTTTTCTTTTTCAGAGTCCAACAGCAAATTTTTAGTTTCCGGCCAGATGATCACCGCTCAATCATGAAATTTCTTTTTCTGATCACCAGATGATTTTTTTGTTGCGTTTCCAATCAACATTTCACCTAACATTAAATGACTCCCTACTTACCGTAGTCTAAACTGTTGGGATGTTTCTTCTGCTTGCCAGTGATTTGTTTATCCTGTGAGGTCTCAGCAACATTCAGTTCACTAGAGAGGCCTGCAGATTCTGAATCCCTACGCGGACCTACAAAAACCAAAGAGGAAAGAATCTAGCTGCTCCTTATGCCGACGTAAAGCGCGAGTAAACTACAACTGAATTCTAAATGCTGACTTTTTGAATGACAGTGACAAATATTACTGACTTTTTATTGTGCTTAAAACAAAGTCTTGATCTACACATACTGCTGACAAGGCTTGGGCCTGTCAAAGATATCAAAATAGAATAATATTTACAAAAGCCCATTTCCAAAGTGCTTATATTTTCTAATATATTATTCGTAATGTTAAAAAAAAAGAGTATATTATCAATTAATTCAGCTGAGCTCCTTTTCCACCTGCTGCTGCACAGTACAGGTCAGCTGGCTAAAGAAAGGCTACTAAACTTTTTCGCTCTCTTCCCTCTTGCAATAAAGGCAAATTTAGCAGCTTCTGAAAAAGACAAGCAGTCATGTGGTGTACAATAAAGGAGCTAAATCAATCACTCTTATTATGATAATACCATATTGAAACTACTTGGAAATGTATGAGTTCTGCTAAGTACCGGGCTGCAGGCTAACATTCCAATAAACCAACCAGCTAAAAGCAACCGGATATACTTGTGTTTCTCTATAAAAACAAAAAATGCAAAACAGTGCAATATTTTGCATGGTTACTTAAAAATGTTGACATTTTTTTCCCCCCTTTAATCTAGGTATTAAAATCAAAATAAACATATGTTATAGATGACATTATCACTGTAATAATCAATGTGTTTTCTTAGCTTCAGGAACAGTTGTTGCTTTTCTGTTTTGAACAAAAACAGAACAGCAGTCATGCAATGCAGTTTTGTTTCTTCGCCATTTTTTGCTACTGTGAAACTATTAATTTAACTCAACGTTATCAAACTGAGTCTCGCACCAGCAAGTGCTCTTGTGTTGATAAAACAAGGTCTATGTACACACAGCTGGTTACCATGAGGATCTTTCAAAAGCATCTCAGTGTTTGAACTCAGGTCAAACTGGCTTAAAAATTAACTAAGCAAAACCAGCAAAGGAAAAAAAAATCTTTACAGATATGTTTATTAAACTTGTTTTTAAAGATTTCATAAAACGAGTGAGAATTCTACATTTTTGTTTTTAAAGGCACAAACCCAAAATCTAGACAAGATCATTTTTCTCAACTTTTTATTTTTTTTTTATTTTTTTATTTTTTGGCTTTGGACTTACTTGTTGAGCCAGCAATGTGAAAAGCAGGATCTTCATTTTCCAGCAGATTGAACTGAGTGCTTGCACATCCAAACATGGGGTCTTTGTCACTGAGCATGTTCTTTAGAGAGTCTTCCAGTTTGGATCCTGTCCCAAACTCATTACTGGCTTCACATTCCAAATTCTGATTCAATGTTACGGACTCATCCAACTGGTCACTGGGTATCAAATGGTTAAAGGTGTCCACAATATCCATGAATGCTGCTGCCTTCCTGAATCAAAACGGCAAACACACAGTATGAATAAGTGGCAGGAACTAAAATACTACATTCCTAAAGTTAAGAAAACCGTCAACAAGGCTTTAATCATGTATACTATGAATACATACACATTTTTTTTTCCTTTTCCTTGTAAAAATCATACCTGATATTTGTTATTGTGATTTTGATTCAACAAAACCATGTTTGATTTGTGCAAAGATAGGTACATTGATTAAATTAAGCAAGCAGGGTGTTCCATAACATTGACAAATACATAGGTACCGAAAAGTAACTGATCGATTTGATATGTCAGTGTCTGCTTGTTGAACTTGTGTATAATGAAGATTTCATCATAATTTACACATTTATTTTCAGGATTTAACTACAAATTTTAATTAGAAAAGAAATGCCGAATGTTACTTTTGTTTTAAAGCAGAATGTTTTACATTTAACTGTGCAAATATTCCACAGCAAATATTACTTTTTCTCTGAATAAAAGGTCTAAAGCAAGTCACGTAAAATGTAAATTAATCTAGTAGGACTTTCAAACACTGAACACAGTACAGTATACACATAATCACGGTTTTATTTTAAAATTTTAATATCGTTTCAGCTGCAATTGTTTGCTTCAACATAAGAAGCAGGATGCATTTGCGAACTTTTGTAAGCAAATGAAAAAAAAAATTAAAATAAAAAAAAAAAAACTGAGGCAACCAAACTTTATGTTTTGCTACTGCGAGTTGCTCAACATCTGGCTAAACTTGCTCATGTTTACTAACAGAGATTGCAAACAACAATCTAAATACGAGTTGTGATATTTATCTGCGAATTCAACGTGAGAACTCTTAGTGGTCAATTTGTAAAATGGGCTAAACGTAAGGCGACGGATGACGTGTATCCAATATTTTCTGGTGAACAGCCGCAAAGACTACACATCATACAACAAGCCACATTTAAACAGCCTGTGCGCCATAAAACAAGACGGGAATCTGATTGGCTAAGGCTTGTTTTCATTAAGGCTAAGCTAAAATCCACCCATAAAATTTACAATCAAAACAATGCCTCACTGAATCAATTAAAGCGTGTTAGCAGGCTAGCAGGCTAGCACTGCAGGACAACAATCCGCTTTAGAACGCCATCATGGATGCTAGCATGCTTTACTTTTATGGGGAAAAAATATGCCCCTACAGTAAATCGCTGTCACAAACCTTACCACCACTCTTTGCTTCAAAGACGTCGGGTGCCTTACAATTCAAAACATGGATTATTTATGACATATATTTTGAGCTAAACTTGGAGCTAAATCTCCGAAACGGCGGCAGCTAGGTAGCTTTAGCACAGGCCTTGGCTATCAAGTTTGTTTGTAGCCCGAATATTGATACGAGGCCGTTAGAAGATCTCGATCACGTGCATGTTGTGATAGACTTGCAGTTGGGTTATTGTGAATGATTGGTTTGTGTGTAGCAGACTCACCTCTCCTGTGCCGCAATAACGTTGCCCACTCGTATAAGGTTACATTCTAGCACAGCTGCACCCAGTAACTTCCTCTAACGGAGCCGTCATTCGTCCCGCTGCTGCAAAGCTCCTGACAGGCGACTACAGTGGTCACGTGGTTTCTGTTTACGGACAGCAAAGAAGCTCATTCTCCAAATATGACGGGCATTATCCCTGTGTTACTTTGCGGCGTTACTATATTCAAAGTTATACTTTCAGTATATTTATATTGAAACTAATTGAAACTAAATAGTGTCGGTGTGGCGGGGTTGGCATGCACAGCTACAAACTTTAAGAAACAACAGTTTGGATAATCTAAAAGTGAGAATTTATTGTTTGAATGGTTGAAATTAATGGATTAAAATAAACAGACTCCATTTGACATAGACATTAGTTATTTAGTAGAATTTTTCAGGTCAGATTTCTACCAATCCTATTGGACAGTGCCTTGTTTTAATACTTATTTTACTAATATTTTGTTTATGACATTTTTAAAAGCTTTTGCTAAATGGCTTCCTAACTGGAAGCCATTTAGCAATGGCTTCCAGTTAGGTCATTAGTTTGGGTAAATGAAATCAATCAATGTACTTTATAAATCCCAAAGGAAAATTCACATTTCAGGACAACCTGTCCAAGAACACATGGCATATTACAGAATTTCTTCCGTAGTTTACTTGGAAAAAAAATCTCTTAATTTAATACTGTGCTTGGTAGTTTTATTCCACACTCAGCCCAGATACTTAAGTAAACTATTTCCCTTGTGTTTAGAAAGCTTGTATTTTAAATTTGTTGCAAAAATATACTACATAAAATAAACATAGCTATCAGTGGTATTGTTTTATTAATATAAAAGATTGCTTTATCTAGTAAGTTTTTAAATAAGAATTGGAAATTTGGTCTTTATGTATGTAAAAGTTCACACTTTCTCTATTTCTAGTTATGTATGATGTTAGAATGCCACTTCTGAAACATACAAAAGCTTAAGCATTACAAGGCTGACAGCAATGCTCATGACATTTGGAATTATAGGAATGCCAAAAAGTCCTCATGAGTCTATTTTACAAGAGATGTTTTATTAGCACTGGACTCAAATATGTGTTTGACAATAAACAACTTAATGTGTGAAAATATTCTATGAAACACATATCAAGCAATCAATACATTAGTCAATTATAAACATACTTTTCATTAATATTTCTGAAATGAAAGGAAATCCATTTATTTTATTATTGTACACATATTTAATTATAGTCAGTTGTTCACTAATATGCACCGAGTGAAAGAAAAACACTTCTATAAAAGAGAACACACTACTTTTGAAATGCATGTTATTAACTATTAAAAAAAATAATAATTCAAAAACCCTTCTTCTACTGGGACAGTTTCTCATTCAGCCTCTCTTCTGGGTTTATGCCAAACCACAACACACCGTCTGCAGCAGCAGCCCAAGCCATCCGCTCGGTGGTGAATGTTGCAGCCCACTGCCCTGATGGAGAAACTACAATTGTGCCACCTGCTCCTTGGACACGATCACCCATGTACTGCAGGGACAACCGTGAGGCATCTGCTACTGATTTTCCTGTGAGAGCAGAAAGAAAGTAAGAGAGAACATATTGCTTGAATAATTGTGTGGTTGTTTAATTGCACTAAAAGTTACGTGAAAAAAATTCTGTTTTATAAAGGACTGGCACAATCGAAAGTTTCACATAAAAAAAAACAGTTCATAAACTGAAAATCACAGCAGTACAAAAAAGCACAGAAATTCATCCAACTAATGTTTGACTACAGGTAAAATCTTACTTTATGCAGTTTGTGTTTTGTTTTTTTTGTTTGTTTTTTTACCTTGTTCGACATGAGACAGGATGAGTCTGGCCAGAGTCACTTTAAGAATAGATTCTCCATGTCCAGTACATGATACAGCACCACTTGAGTTATTTGCATATCCTCCACAGCCTTATTTACAAGACAAACAAAAATAAGATATTTTTATTCTGTTTGCGCAGAATTTAATGACAGATTATTTTCATTAAAATGTTTAGTGAAAATAATTATGTTCTTCCGGAATTTCAAAATACACCCTACCAATCACAGGAGAATCTCCAACTCTGCCAACCATTTTATTCCTGATGCCTCCAGTTGATGTTGCACATGCAACATTCCCAGCACAGTCCACAGCTACCGCCCCAACGGTATCATGAGCCCTTTCAATGAGAAAAGTTTGTTAACTAAAAAGTAAAACGTGCAGTCAGCATACATGCAGACAGCTAATTTGGAGTTATCTGCCAGATTCAAGGGGATTTGTATGTTGGCCCCAAAGCAGCACAACATATCAAGTTGCAATCGTCTTTGCAAATCGCAAAGGACAGATTTATTGCAATATTTTTAAGGCTACAGATCTGATTTGATATAAAGGACCTTTGGCTTTACTGAAAACAGAATAGACATCCATCGTATAAAAGTTGGATTGAACAGTGCATTAGAAAACTGCATACCATTTAGTGTTGAATTCTTCCATTACTCCTGCAAAGTATTTCTTGTGCTTTTCCCATTCCTTCTTCTCATATTCTGTCACCAGTTTATCAGTGGGAATGGCGTTGATGCCAATGCTTTCTGCAAACTGGTTTGCACCTTTGCCAGTCAGCATTATGTGGGATGTCTGAAAATTTCCACAGCTTATTACATACTAAAATTCAATTAGCTGATGATAATGTTTGAGTTTTTTTAATGTTTAATAAGCAAAAGTATTGAAAGAGTCCTCATCTATCACTAATACTATTTAACTTATGTTCTATTATATTTTTAAAGACAGAAAGAGAACAGAGCACAAGAATAAATAACAAAGTAGAACAAAAAGACCTTCTCCATGACAGCTCTAGCCAGGGACACAGGATTAGCGATGTTTTTTACACAAGACACCGCCCCGCTGGCAAGAGTCCTTCCATCCATAATAATGGCATCCAGCTCCACTTCTCCATCAATATTTAGTGTTGCTCCATACCCTAAAAGGAAAGGTTTGCAGATATTTTGTAATGTGTTCGTACAGAAAGAAAACATAACAAGATTTTTGCATGTTTTGGCTACTACTTCCTCAATTGTCCACCAGGTGGAGTTGCATGTTAACTCCATAATAAAACACTGTTGATATCCAGCTTTTGTGGTGTTTACCCAGATCTTTTACAATCTTTAAAGTCTCCAAACTTCTGAGGGATAACAGACACTAAAATGTTGAAGATGAATCTTGTGAAAAGGCCAAGAAGCATAAGCTAAGGAATATTACAAATAAAATTAAAATATTACTATCAACACCAGTAGATGGAGACAATGTTCTGATATATCTGGACCGCACAGTAAATGGGTATTGCCATTATAGATGAGTCTTTTAGAGTATTGTAAATTCAAACTAAGCTGTGTAAATTTATCTTGAAGTGACAAATGGCATTTTGTGCACCTGCGTTAAAAGTGGGGTTGTCTTCCAAAGCCCTCACAGCAGCCTCAACAGCATCCAGCGCACTCCCTCCACTTTTCAGGACTGAAGATCCATGGCGTGCTGCTGCTTTTACCCCATCAACAGAGGCAGGGGCCATCTCATCTGGGATGGACCAGGCACCACCGTGAACAACTAACACTGCTGACATCATTAGAGTCCTGCAGGAAAACTGTAACACAGACAAGAATGTCAACATACTGCAAACATTTTCCTGACATTTAATGAGTTACTTTTATATAGCTATGTCTAAATTAAAACTAAACAAAAGAAAATTAAAAAAAAAAACATAATTATAATATATTATAATGCCTTTGACTGAAGGCCATAATAAACTAAATTTTAAGCTGACACTAAGAGCAACATTGAACTTTGAAATTTGAACTGAAGGTATGTCATTTATCAACAGATACCAGAAGGAGTTCCGTCCAAATAGGTAACCCATGTGTTTGAGTCAAGATGAAATAACATACAAGCGGGCAATAATATTTAACTGAGCATTTTACAGAGTGAAAGGATACTGAGGAGTGAACTTTTCTTTCTTCAGAAAATAAGAGCAGACGTAAAAAATAATCAGGCCCAACTCTGACATGCTTTTGACTTATTTTGCATGCACCAACCACACACATTATAGAAGTTAGCATGTGATTCAACCTTTCAAAATTCAACCGTTCAGGAAAGTGGGACTGCCGTTCGTAAAGGAACCGAAAAGAAATTACAAATCGCATGTTAGCGTCAACTATTAAGAACAACAAAACTTTATTTAGCGAAAGTTTTATTTTTAAAAAAGATTTCCATACACACTAAAAGGCTTTGTGGAATGTAAGTAACTCTGAACAGATTACCTAAAAGGAAATAAAAAAATAAATTTATCTGCACACACTGTGAATGATTGAGGAATTTCTGTATAGCGGGTTTGAGTTATGAGCGCAAGTAAAATAAACAGCAGGACTAACTGAACAGTATGGCTAACTTTTACGGGGGGTTTGAAATCTCTTCAGTTTATAATACGTCTATCGTAAATGTGCAAATACAGACCATGAGAGATAAAAAAAAAAAAAGTATACCCCTCAATTTGTTATTTTTAACTCTTTTCGGGATTCAGACATTATGGGAGCGTAACCCCTCTTTCTCTGTGCAACTAGCTTAAATGTTGTTTTAAATGTATTGGTTCACTTTTTTGTCTCTGTACAGTGTGTACAGTGGATGACGTAGCGCTGATTTGGAGAGCAGTTGGGAGTCTTAGCACTTGTTTTCTTTTCACTACGCACGGTTTGTGAAAGCATGTATTTCACAGAGTGATATTTCAGCGTTTCCCTACCTGTTATGACTTCCAACCTTCTTTCAGAAGAGACGGTCTCCCGACACCAAGAGACAGCGAGGGGTGTTATGCAGAGAAACGCATGCCTGACGAGAATTGCATGACCCGTCGCGGGAACGCGCATCGCTATAAACTCTGGGATATTAGTGACAAAACGGACTGAAATATGACTGACGAAACAACCTTCAAAAATATTCGTAAAACTTTCATGTTTATTTTCCATGTAAGGCCTAAAAGGTGTATTTTCTTTCGCAGATTATTTGAAGAAAATACGGTTTTGACACCTTTGCCGAGTCGTTTGAGTCGAATGTTTTACACTTAATATTCAAGCTCAAATTAAAAAAAAAAAAACTTTATTAATCCCAAAAGGAAATGAAATGTCGTTGTGACTCATTAATTCCTCAAAGGGTTATTGTAGCTTGTAGAGCTCTCTTGTAGCGCGGTCTGTGTTACAGTAAATCTGAAGAAGCCTCTGCATGCTATCCGTATAGCAGAACCTAAACAACTTCATAGATTCTGAAGATACATTGTGTCAAGTAAATAAGTACTATTTAAAGGAAAAAGACAGCTAAAGAATAATGAGAAGATTTTTCTAAATGTAATAATTTGATCATTTGAATCTTTTCATTTTCAGATTGCATGTAACAGCTACAACAAGTGGTGTGAAGAACCAAGCTGACACAGACTCTTCCTAAAATTAGCTTGCGGAAAATACTAGAATAGTGTTTCTCAACCTTTTTCGGGCCAGCGCCCCCCTAGCCTGTATCCAGGTCCCTCACCACTCCCCACCAAAGAATTTGTAGGCTACTTTGCACTGACTATTATTTTATTATTAAAGTTACTATCACTAATGTAGTTACAGTTCTATCCATGTTTTAATGGATAGAACTATTTGAACTTTTTGCAAATAGTTCAAAGTTTAAACTGGCATTGTTGTACATCTTTTATCTGGTCATTTTGTGTAATATTTAACAACTAGAAAATGGCACAGAACAAGAATATTTTTTCCACTCTGATTGGCTGCTGTTAAGCCTACCAATTTTAAGTTGAATGTCCATTCATTGCATTTTTCGTAGACACCTGTGAAAATAATTTCTATTCCCATGGCTTTTTTGTTCTCTGGGAAATTATTTTTGATGATAAATACATAAACAAGCATAAAAATCAAAACATCTACAATAGTCATAACTCTTCTTCTCTTCAGTGTTTCTGTCGGTTTCTGGTGGTGCAGCTCTTTGCTGCCTTCATGAGAATGGGACATCAGA